>NW_025776513.1:0-259101 GCF_021130785.1 Homalodisca vitripennis
CTTTGGCTTGGAGTTGCTGGTCAAAACTCCAACGAGAGTGACGCCAACAACACAATCTGCTATCGACAATGTAATTTCAAATCTCCCAAATGTCGAAGTGTCCGTGATCAACACAGCAATCGCGGATCATTATGGCCAAGAGGCTATAATTACAGGACAACAAATCGAGAGGGAGCCCAAAATTAATAAAACAATAAGAGACATAAGGCCTAGCAACATTGCTCTCCTAAACGCCTCTCTTTTTAAAGAACAATGGCATTTTCTAAATTCAAGCCAAACTGCAGAACAGCAGTTCCAGGAATTCAATAATTGCCTAAATTTCCATCTAAATCTTTGCTGTCCTACAAAAACAATTAAAATATGTCAAAAAAAGACAAGAAATACTTGGATCACGAAAGGAATATTGGTTTCAAGAGATAAACTAAAATTCCTTTCCGAAATTTATAGATCAGATTCAAATGAAAATTTCAAAATTTATTACCGAAACTACAAAAGAATTTACCGAAAAGTGATCCAAGCCGCGAAATCATATGATGTCTAAAAAAAATTCTTTCTTCTAAAAAATGTTTCTAAAACTGTTTGGGACATTATTAACAATAAAAATAAAGCTCACAAACAGATCAAAATTAAAATTGGAGATACCTTGGTGCAGGATGAAGCTGAAATCGCCCACGAGTTTAATAGATTTTTTGCGTCTGTTGCTTATGGGCGAGGTCCTCGACCGTCAGAGCCCCAGGTTACTCACACGCGAAGACGTAGTCCAGTAGAATCAATGATACTGGCACCTGTACTTGAGGAAGAGTTGGAAAAAATTATTCAGCAGCTCCCGGCAAAAAAATCAACCGATCTAAATTTATTGTCCATGTGGATTTTGAAAAAATGTGCCAAGCATATTGTGAGCCCTCTGACTCAATTGGTAAATCTGTCTTTTCAAACAGGAGTTTTCCGCTCCCTCCTGAAAAATGCTAAAGTACACCCCATTTTCAAAAAAATATGACCCATGCTCCCTTAACAATTATCGGCCTGTCTATTTTGCCAACTGTGAGCAAGATTTTCGAAAAACTATTTTTGACAAGAATGCTTTGTTTTCTTAGCAAACACAACCAGCTCTCTGAAGACCAATTTGGCTTCAGAACGGGAAAATCGACGGTAGACGCTGTGGTGAGTCTGGTCGAAATGGTTGTTGAGGGGTTAGAGTGTCGGAATCCCACCATAAGTGTGTTTCTCGACTTATCCAAAGCATTCGACTGTGTTGACCATAATACACTTCTTGACAAACTTGAATCTCATGGCATTCGAGGTGTGCCCCTGCTATGGATTAAATCATTTCTAAGTCGTAGAACACAGACTGTCCAAATTACAAATCACCTTTCAAGTCCATTGGATTTGAGATATGGAGTTCCCCAAGGCTCCATCCTCAGTCCAATCCTTTTTCTGGTCTATGTCAATGACATCGAGTCATCACTTCTGTACGGGAATCTCGTGCAGTATGCTGATGACACGACTCTCTGTTTTAACGAAAAATCAAAAGAAGATTTGGAACAAAAAAGCTTTTGTTGACCTTAAAAACTGCGTCCAACACTTTCATAGCCTCAACCTGACAACAAATTCCACAAAATCTAATTTTCTGAATTTCGCCCTGCGGACAATGGACGTTGGGTGTGGACTTTCCGTCATGCTGGGAGACTCCACACATTAGAAGAAGTTTACTCCTCCAAAGTCCTTGGTATATACCTTGATCGAGGTTTGACATGGAATGTTCACATTGATTCAGTTTGTTCAAAATTAGCATCTGGCGTTTATGTTTTAAGATATTTAGCCAAATACTGCCCAAGTCAGGTGCTGATGGCGGCGTATTACGGCCTGATTTACCCACATCTTTCCTACGGAGTGATTTTGTGGGGAGCTTGTTCAAACAATCAAATTTTGAGAGTTTTCAGGCTTCAAAAGAAAGCGATCAGAACAATCGCCAACATGAACTTCAGAGAGTCGTGCAGACCTGCTTTCAAAAAATTGCAGCTGTTGACTCTGCCATGTCTCTTTATCTTGGAGGCAGTTTTATTCTGTAAGTCAAAATGTGCCCTGACTAGGGGCCGTGACGTGCATGAATATGAAACGAGAGGCAGAGACAACTACCGTACTGGGCGACACAGAACGGTTGGTTTATGAACACCTGCCCTCGCAGGCAGGTGTCCGTTTCATCAACAGTTTGCCTGATTCCATGAAAAACGTACAAACGCCCAGGGCGTTAAAAAACTCGTCTGAAGCGCTTTTTAGCATCTAAAGCATTCTATAGCGTCGACGAGTTTTTGTATTATAGTTAGGAGACCTCCAATCTAGAAGACTGACACTGGCGTTGGCGGTGGAGAGAATTGGCGAGTAAGTGGTATGGATGAATGTAACGATTGTATGTCTGAATGTGGTATTGTGAACGAATGTAAAAATTTTAGATTTATTCGGTATGACCTTTGCCACATAATTGTATTATTATCAACGGCAATAAAAGACTAGACTTGACTTGACTTGATATTAAAAATTATAGAGTAATGAGCTAATCTGTTTAGTTTTGGTGACGATAATACTTCTAGGCTATCGAAAGGCTTACATGCATTAATCGATATTTTTTAATGCATTAAAAATATAGTTTAACTATATGTTATTAAAACGAACCTTAAATAATTTTTACACCACCATCATTCATAATTAATTCACCCAAGTTATTATCCGGTTGAACTTTTTAGAAGTCGGGGTTTTAAGTAAAGTTCACACTAACCTGTAGAGAGCCAGTAAAAGATTAAAATTTACTCTGGTGACAAGAATGGTCTGAGGTACCTTACTTGATACGTGCTGTCTGGAACGATAAAAGGAATGGGCTGAATCTTCTGAAATGATCGACTTCTGGTACAGTTCTATTGAAACATTTGTTTTAATTAATAAGAATATTTACTATATAAAAGTACTTTAATGCACTTATTATTAAAAATAAATGATTTTATACTTAATTGAAGTATAGACTCCTTAAAATTAAACACAACATTACAAAATTTATATCCCAGATTCTGTATTAAATTTTTCATTGAACCTGATCTATAGGTTTACAGGCAGCCGTATCCTACAGCCAATATATTCTATGTAATAAAACAGAACCTATAAAGCAACATATAGCTGTTTATTCGTTGTTTTAGTTTTTTTCACATTAATATTTTCAAAAACATTTTGTTTATTTTAAAAGTTAACCCAAATAATACTCTTTTACATTATTTTTTATATACTATATACAAATGTATAAAGCTAAAGGGGTTATCAAACATTGTCATGCAGAGTAAATAATATAATAATTATAGCGAAAATGAAAAACAAATAAATTATGTTTTATATATACTATGAAAGAGATGTAGTGATAGAAAATGTTAACTAACTCACAATCACAATAAAAAATTAAAAAGTTGAGACATAATTTTGAACCCGTTTAGTTTTTAGAATAACCAAGTCTTTAGTAAAATATATATACATTGAGTATGCGTAATACAATCCTTTATATGTCTTTTATGTTAGTGTTCGTTAAGTTAGTTCTTTAAGCTCATAATTCTTTATACATATTTTGGAAAATATTTGAACAATAGACACTTTTAAACGCGTATTGACGGATATTTGTCAAGGAAACCATCTTCGTATTTGACTAGAAGTTTTTTAAATGAATTAATTGGAAACCCTAATTTAATATGAAAATATAATAAAACTAATAAAAACTTATAAATAATTTTGTAACTAATACGATGACTAAGGCAACCTAGACATTTCAGAGCTCTTAGACATATATTACGTGGTGTGCAATGCATTGTGTATTAGTTTTTTTAGTGTGTAGAACATTACTACTTACTAATATCCGTTTTATTACTGTAGCCTTAATATTCTATTGTTCTGCCTTTTTTTTTTGTTTCATGTTATATTTAGTTTTATATACCCTAATATAACAGCACATCTTACATGTAAAAATAGAGCTTGACAAGGATTGTTCAAGAAAGACCTCAACGTCACGTGTTATATCCAAACTTTTGTAAAATTTAAAACTATAATATACGATATCCAATTTAAGGTGAAGACTATATTTTTGTTAAAGTTCTATTTCAATGAAAGAGAATCAAAGTAACATTTAAGTTCTGGAACCGTTCCTGGGCAATAATCACATTTATTCCTCCGTTTTATTATATTTTAACGAATTTTGATAATATTTTATAGCAAGAAAATACGATGATTTTAGAGATATACTTCAATATATCACGTTTTGTATCCCTAGCATGGAATAAAATAAAGAAGATAGAAAGGTGATAAACCAGTAAACCCTTTTGTATGTTTAGTATATTGAATTACTGCTGCTACCGAACGATACATTAGTCATTATTGTATTTCGTCAACATCATAGTTCACTCCTCTTTGAACATTACAATGACCAAAATATATCCCACAGAAATCAAATTTATACTATAGCTGTAAAGATATCTGGGCATCAAAAGACGCATGTTTACGCCTCGTGTTGTGCAACAAAACTAGAATACGGAGACGTGTAATAAATCCTGCCAAGCTCATGTTTTGTTAGGTATTCCAAACTTGTAAAAATAAATCAAATCCAGTTAACTGCACACAATTTTGTTTCCATAAGAGAATTTCTTTGTTAGGAAATACCATAAATCATTTGTAAAGCCCTTGTATAAGATTAATTAAGGAATTAAACTGTGTAAATTGTGGTGTTAAAAATGCAGTAGGTGCTGGATTGCATTCATGGAGACTTAAAATATGTCAGTAGGTTGTCTTACAATGAGCTTGTAAATATTTTCACGTATAAAATATAGAGTTGGAAGGATTGGTTGGATGCTTTGAGCTTCAGACATGGCGACAAATATTCTTCAAAGGGATTGATATATTTTAACTAAAAAAATTAGAAACATTTTTTACAGGTGATCAGGTAACACGTTGTAACATGATACCTAGTGTTCCGGTGCTATGTTTTTTATCTATATATCAGCTATTTTAGTGTGAACTAAAAGTATTGACAAATTGTCATTTAATATTTATTATATATGGCATCAGTTACGAGTCTAAACGAAATAGTGTGTTCTAGAATATTCTGGATATTTACTTCATAATATAATATTAAATTTTCGCAAGAAGTGTCTAACAAAATTGTTTCTAAATCCGTTTAAAAAGGTTTTGAGCCACATAGAAAACATATAAAAATCTAATAATTTAGGAAATTTTGAGATCATCTATTGGCCGATTTTTTAATATAGGATACGAAACTACCAGGTCTACATATCACACTAACCACTATAACTTAACAAAAATTTACTTCTTTGTTGAAACAAATTTTCTCTTAAACAACCGATAATTGTATTCAGTAAGAAATTTCAAAACGGCGATATGTAAACAAACTCCTGGCATACTAAACGTAAAAATGTTAAGAATCTGTTGCATCATGTCTACCAAATTCATGACAACGCATTAGTATTCCCAATTTTCTTATGGATTGTCCTTTTCAGTTTATTACAATTACTTTTCCACAAGAAGGCGATATACAGATATAAATCTGTTCGTATAAATAACAAATATAACTAATACTAGCCAATTATATAAATTTTACGAAGCTAGAATCAAACAAGTATGTTATAGGTACTAAAATGTACAGTAAACCACGGTAATGAAATGCAAACTCTAACAAAGTCTGATCAACTTAAACACGACCAAAACAATTTCGAAACTGAGTTACACTTACTTGTACTCCAACTTCCCACTTCATAAGGTAACCCACACTAAAAGTTGATACATGTGGGCGGGTGTGCTTCATTGACGAAACTGTGCTAATGATAGCAATGCAGGAGACTACTGCAAAATTCTTCCTTAAATACTTACTTTAGAGTGATTTGATGCATTAAGACGATATAGTAAAATATAATTTATCGGTAATGATATAACATAATAGTTTATAATAATTACAAACTATTTTCTATTGAAAATGTTCATAGCAAGTTTGAACTATTTTAAGTATGCATAAAACAATCCATAACATGTTTTAGTTGATTAAATTTGTCTTTTAAATTAGATTTTTTAAATAGGGTTTGGATTATGGAGTTTTATTTCTTATAATGTACTTAGAATAAACGAGATCTTTGAATATCCGATTTTCATATGACTACGATCCTAGAGTATTAAAACTATATAGCATATTGTATTTAAAATATATCAATACTCTGAGTGAATATTAAATACATTACAGACACTATCCACAAAATTTTTAATTGTTATTAACTGACGTTTCTATTTCCTTTGTCAGTTCTTAATCTTTGTCAGATATAATACAATAAGTCTTACCAGTCGTCAGTCTGCTGTCATGACTATTTTTTATTCTAAATTTAACTTTGCCATTTGCTAGTTATGATATTGTTGTTTACATTCAACATATCCCAGCTGTTTTCTTTGGCTATTTAAAATAATATCCTGACTGGATCTTTATATAATCTGAATTATTTAGTCATTACTGCATTGTTTAATGAGATTAATGTGTCATGCTCTGATGAGATATTACAAAATATATTAATTAAATCACATGAATTTTATAAAACAATGGTAATAAAATGTAAAACAAAATATAGAGAAGAAACAACATATACTTTAACTGGTTGTTGGACAATTATTAGAGTCATTATTTAATGAAAGAAATATTTATGATATTTAGAGACATTTTTACCCTTTTCAAAACCTAATATAATTGATGAAACATAGTGAAATCTAATCACAGACGTTTGAAAATTCTATTACTTATATAGGAGTACAATTTATTTTCCTGTAACAAAATGATTAAAGACATTAAAAAAAGTTTATCTATACAATACACACGTGTGTGTGTGTGTGTGTGTGTGTGTGTGTGTGTGTGTGTGTGTGTGTGTGTGTGTGTGTGTGTGTGTGTGTGTGTATGTGTGTGGGCGCGCGTGTGCATGTGTGTAAATTATTAACCTATATGAAACGAGATGGTAAAACAATTATCCTAAGTTTCATGTTTTATTTACTATAGCAGTGACAATTAATTTCATTCTTTCGTTTCTTTTTTGTCCAAAGCTTATAATTATTTAAAGTAAATACCATACCACCTACAAATGTAACAAAATAACCAAATTTATTATTATTATTATGTTATTGTGCACATTATTACAATTGTGTTAATCAAATGTCTCCTAGCATCACTAGATAATTCACCATTAATTCTAAAATTTCTTTTATGAAATAGAGTTAAGTAATAGAAATAAAAATGAATCTCTAACTCTGCTTTTGGGACTATATCACATTGCCCCAGAAACTTTAATTGTTATAATACAACAAGGAGGTCACTCAAAAACAAACCTTCATGTAAATAAATGGAGAATCGTACTTTGATTTTCTATAAAACACTATTGACCCTCTTATTGTGGAAACATTTGAAAACCAGGTAAATAAAGTAGGCCAGTTATATTTTGATGCGGATATGTGTTATTTTCAACAAGATGGATCTCCCTCACATTATGCTCTTCCTGTGCGACAATGGCTAGATACACACTACTCGGATCATTGGATCGGTAGAAGAGGATTAATTGAGTGGCCAGTAAGGTCTCCAGATTTTACAGCCTTAGACCTTTTGTGGGATGACTTAAAATCAGTAGTTTTTAAAACAAATCCCAATGGTGTCCAAGACTTGAAAAACTTGATCACTCCTGAGTACAGACGCTTAACCAGAGAAACTTTTAGAAAGGTGTGGCAAGAATTTGAAAATGGGTTATTTTTTACTTGAACATTAATGGCTATCCCTTTGAAAAATTTGGTTTGAACTTTACAAAAGATTTACAACAGTATTCAATGTGTATTATTGTTGCTATTAGCAGTGGTAAAGTAGTTTATAGAAAAATAATAGTTGTGTAAGAAATTAAATTATTGGCTGCTGATACCAAACGGCCGATTTAAATTTTTTTACCAAAATACAGCATTTTTATGACCTTCAGTTTGGGTTTTCACAAAATACCAATTTCTGTTTCAAAATTTTGGTTTTATGTACGGTGGGGGCATGGGGTGCTCACCCCATTATGAATTTTGATACTTGGGATATAAGTCTTTTAATACAAATAAATAGGAAGTTTCCAAATAAACGCCTGTATAATGTGCGCTTATCGAATTAAAATTTACGGTTCTATAAAATAAATGGAAAATATCTATCTATGATAAACGATAGAATTAGCAAATCTGCCACATAATCAGGTAGAAGGATTACTTCGCATCAAAGAAAATGATGGTGTTCAAAATGCTCTCAAAGTAATAAGAGTCCACAAAGACATATCGTCTCAAAAAACGATTCAGACCTCGTTTAAACCGACATCTTCCTTTGCAGTCACAAGCAATCGTTGAACCTCACAACACTTTCCCCCTACGATTTAAAGCAATCCAATCTGCAACATGTTCACTTTTACTACATTTTCTGCAGGTTATATAAAAGTAACTTTTTTAACCTTTGTATGTTTCATCTTTCGAAAAATACACACCGTCTGTAAATTAAAATATGGAATACGCGAATTAAAGCAAATAATGGTACTTGATAAATAAAAAACATTGTCGTTATCAGAAACAATTTGGTATATCTTGTGTATGTAAATTAACAGATTACTAACATTAGTTGTTAATGGATAGGCCAGAATAGCTTAGAAGAAAGGAATTTATACGTAACATTATTCAAGACCTCAATGCTTAATTTCGGCATATTCAATGTAACAGAGTCTACAGTTGTGATATGGTTTTAGATTGCAAGACAGTTTTTCTAGTAGAAAATCTTAAGTAAGCTATTATACAATGTTACTTACTGGTAATATATTTGACTGTTTATACTGATTGACAAATATTAGTTTTCAGGCTATGAGCTGTAAGTGAGAGTGTCTTCAATCTATCAGTATATCGTGGAAGGAATCTTCGATAGAGCACTGATTAACACTTTTCTTAGGGCACATGAATATTGCAGCATTATCTTACTTGCACTAAATGTGGCTTGAGCCAATATTCTGTTGTTTTATTTTACTTTAAAGTGTAAATTGAAATTCTTGTAAGTACCGAAATGTGTATGAATGCGTCAATTTATTGATCTATGGGAAGCAAATTAGATAGCGTGTCGCACAAAATATAATTCAATAACTAGTGATATTGTGCGGTCATAGCCGTACAGTGTTCCTACGTATACAACTGCGGCTGCCGTAACCGGTAAAGCTTTAATAAATCGTTTTTGTTTTTTATTTCATCTTCAGAGAAACATGAAATAAATGAAACTTTACAGGAAAAAGATTTCTAATAATTAAAAATCTACCTCTAATTAAATTCTGGTAACATTTCTTCAGCGTTTTACAGTTTTAAGAAGAATGAATGGAAAAATCTAAATATTTAAACAGCTCAATCGTAATATTGGCCACCATTTTAAATGTAAATTCCCAATTTGACCTATCGTATTTATTTGGTATCCCGGCACGTAAAGAGTTTTAAACCTGATTTCTGTTAAAATTTGTGGATTATTTTTAAATATTCGATTTATATATAGATCAGTTGCTGTTCTTACTTTTTGGCTTTTATTGGTCCCAAGAACAATATCATAGAGTTTTAGGTGAGAATTTTGGGACACCCTATATCAGTAGCATTAAGTTGTATATTACAAGTATATCTACTCCTAGATATCAGAATTCTTCTACATCCTACTCACCTAATTTATGTATTCATCCATTTCCTAAATCTAGTAATCCTGGAATATGGAACAACTAGTTACGTATATATTTACCTGATTCCTCTAAGTATGTAGAGTTCTTAGTCCTTTAGGTTAAGGCGTTTTCAGTCCCTAACAGCTCCCATAAGCTCTCAGCTTTTAAAATCCTCCAGCCTTTTGACTTATATAACCTGACAGCGTCAATAAGTTTTAAAATTTTAGATGTTCCAGTCCTTGAACATGCGCCGTATTTATAGAATCAGTATTCAAGAGTTTTTACTTTAATTGGGGTTTCTGCCATTTAATAAGAGGTCTTGGTATTTAGAATATCACATTATCTTGATAGGCTTCTGATTGGTTATCTTATGATCTTCTGACCTCCAGGAAAGGTTTCCATGCTATTGGGCTTCATGTCTGAAAGTGTTGCTTAGATATTCCTTTAGAGAGTCTGAGAGCAATCGGCTTCTATAAGCTCTTCTTGGTCTCATAGGATTTATGGATATAGTAGCTATCCATCTATGGAAAGAGATCATGATCTCAGTCTGTTGAAGCTGTTGGCATATAGTCTTCCAGCCACATGCTTAACATTTCATGGTATGATGTGCCATATCTTTATCTGATGCTGATACGTGTGTGAGAGGCGTAAACCCAATATACACTATTTCATGGTAGATATGAAAAGGATGCAGCTTTAAGGAGATAATACCGATAAATAAATACGTGGAATGTTACATGATACCCAATTATCGGAAACTGACTCTGGTATTGCGGTGAGTGACACATGGAACGAATAAACAGAGCGTTTTCTCCTGCTGTGTGGAAATGTCTACTAAGATTCACAAGTATTAGGTTGCCACGAAGTAAAAAATATATCGTGATAAATATATGTTCTATGAACCAAGAACCGACGTAAGTGATCAATATTGTATGTTGTAATAGTGACGCGTTCAATTATAACCACAAAATGTGTGGGATTAGTAATGACCAAGCGTTATTGAAAGTCAGACTAATGCACTGAACTAGTCATTTAACTAGTTTATGTTAGTCACTGAACTGTTATTAAGCTACAACAGTTGCCAAATGCTAAACATTTAAAATTATAGCAGGCACTGCAACAATAATATTTCTGGGAAATATATATAGGCTTTTAGTATAATCTACTGATCGTGCTTGTTTACACAGCGTGGAGTAATGTTTAATAAAGCGTAGTGTTTTAGTAAACGAGGATCAAAACAAGTGGCACTTAAAATAATAGCTAGTGGAATTTTTCGAAGAAGCTTTATAGCAACTAATAACAAACGACCTAAGTGACGGAGTTATTCTAGATTGTACCTTTGACGTAATTGTGTAAGTCTATGTGATATTTTAAACTTATTTATTGTAGGCAAAATGGTTGTGTTTATTTTGTTTATAAGTAAAAATGATAAGGAATTAAATTTTAAAGTCCTAATATCTTATAGCATATTGGCACTAAATTAAAAAATGTAAAGTATTTATAACTTGGGCTCATAACAATAATTTATCACTGAAAGCCGTGTTGAATTAAAAGCTTAATGAAATGCTTTAATCCGTTAATGTTATTTAAAGCTTACCATCATCGAATTAAATCTGCACAGGTTACTGTCAGACCTCAAACTGGTATAAAAACTATGAAATATTAACAAACATATAATAAAGTATAAACTAACTTATATTTTAGAATTTTAATAATTAGTAAAGAATTTAGGCTTAAAACACAGTTTTTTATAATAACAATTTAACCAGCTGATTAGTACACAGTTAATTAATGTTTTACTGATAACTCTGTTATCACAAGTTTTAAAATAAGGGGACATTTTTAGATGTTATATCTTTAAAAAACACCCTTTCTCTAAAAATAACTAACACGTAAAATTTACAAACATTGCTTTAACTATCTTACTTATTAATTATTAACTTTTAAATATAGATTATAGCCGTGCTAGTGCGTGAGATAGCTGTACACTTTTAAAGTATATTTATATCCTCATCCCTTGTTATTATGTCTACATAACTTAGCTTTAAAAGCACAAAATTATTTGTGCCAAAATTTTTCCTATTATATTTAGACATAATAGTATACATCGGAGTAATACAGTCAGGACCTAATGGTAAAAAGCGTATTGAAAATTATTTTTTCTTGACAATAATGAAAATAAATTGATCTACTTGTGAGGGTAATACGGTAGCTGATATGTAACCCAATTGCATATCTTTTTTAAATTTACCTGTTTTGAGCTACTTTTAAAATCAAATATTAGTTTTTGTCAACTGTGTATGTTTAAGATACAATCAAAAGCTCACCTATAACCTGAGTTCTAGTAATTTTTTTTTTTAGGTTAATCCCAATTATCCACCATCAACTACTAGATAAATGTCAAAATTCAAAGGCATTAGAGCGTTTTTGCATCTTTGATACGTTCTTTAGCAGCAAAAGAGTATCAAAATAAATTAAATAATAATACATTAACACATCTATGTTATACGAAAATAATTTACTTTGTTTTATTATCCGATTTTAAATATAAGAAAATCTGGGTCTATTGAAAGGACAAAAGTGAGCATTATAAAGTGCAATTTAAATGTCCCGTATAATAAAATATAATTACTTTTCTATGAACATTACCAAAAGTATCCGTTCAAATTAGGCGTTAGTGCACAATAGATGAGATCCTAATCATCGCTTTAATAGTGTACAACTGTCGGTCTCCCACCTTTCAACTTTGAGTATTCTTAGATTATATTATTGGCTTGGCTTAAAATTTACTCATATTATACAAGGATACGCCACCTTAAAATTACAAAAAAGATCAAATAATTTAGTGCATAAAAATGATTTTTTATTTTATAACGACGGTTATTTAGTTTTTATAAATTGTATAAAAGTATCTATTATTGGCACTTTGGGTACTTGTAGGCGAGACAGAGTTTGTAATAATCCCATGAGCTTTATTGATAAATATCAATATAGTAGTGTGCAGGGATTAAGTTTTCTCATGATTATTGAAATATTTTACTTGATAAGGATACAAGGATTTTAATAAATACAAAATCATTTTAAGATGTTATGATTCGTAAAGTCTAACATGACTTTTGAACTCGAACTTCAACCGAAATAACACTACTTAATGGGACTGTGGGACTTCTCCAAAAACGCCACTAAATATATATTTCACGAAAACTAATGTTTGGCTCTTCTAATTAAAAATATGTTGTAGTAAAACAAAGAATTCATTTCTTCTGCAATATTAATTTGCAGCATTTTCAAGCTATCGGAATAGTGCTCTTAGCTCCGGAACTATTACTACCAGAGTATTCTATATGTGTAAAGTCTCACAACATACTATAACATACGTCAAGTGGTATATTTTATATATGTTATAGTTTAGTGGCTAATTTGTACCATACTTGTGATACCATGTAGTACATATTACAGCTATTTGCATTTTTTCCCTTACTAACTGGAGTCCATAACATGTGTTCTGATTATTAAGATAAGAATGACATAGAAGTTTGGTATATTTCAAAGTACTGTATAAAGCTATAAAAACTTAAACATTACAGATGATTATCATAAATATGTGGGGGGAAGCTACTTAACTTTTACTAAGTAAGGTTTGTGTAAAATAAATTCTACTCAATTTTTCGACCAAGTATATTTGAGGTACCCACTAGAAAAAAACCGTGTAGGTGAATTAATTTATTCCACGGAAATTAACCAGTTTCACTACTTTTTAGAACATTTTAAAAATACTTAGTATAGTTACCATAGTATAAATGTTTGTCCATAGAACATATTTTTCTATATAAATTACACTAAGTCTTTTAAATTGTTATAAAGATAATAAATACAATAGCAAATGCTATAACAAATATTCATTCTATTTAGTTAAAAAATACAGATTAAGATCGAAGAAAGTATAAATAAAGTCAACCGTGCCTTAGTAAACTTGAAATCTTGAGTTGATCGTTATGAAATAAAGTTTTAAGAGGTAGAGATAAATCTTTCTATATAAGTTCCATCTAGTTCTGAGCCCGGAAGCTTCATACATACTCTTCATATGTCTTCCATTTAACTACCAACGTAGACTTTTAGAAATTATCTTTATCAAGATCAAGCTTTATTATAATTATGTGTACAACATTTATTTTTACATGAAAAAGTTTATTAGTTCTGCGTTTATACAAAAATATATCCTTGGTTTGATTCAATAATGTAATTAAACTGATTTTATATGATTAGAAAAGGCAAAAATATTTACTCTTTTAGTTTGATTTTGTCACTCAAGACATGAAATAAATTAAGTGTTATAAAGTGTATTATTGTATATAATATTTTAAAACATTTCCTATAGTTACTCATTATTAGAAAAAATAAATAATCATTACAAAATGAAATAAACTCAACACAGAAGACAGCACCAAACTTTTTAAAGTTTTTTAGCCTGTCATGAAGAAGCTATTTTGGTAAACTTTGGCCATACTGGTCTTTGCTTGGTTAATCTAAAGCCAATCAAAATTAATTTCTATCACTTTTAACTCAACTATGCAAACAGATACATATTATTGGCAGTTTCAGTTTGGCATCTGTTCATTAAAGACGCCTCTAAATAATGAGGGACAGATATTTTAGTAATTAACTTTAACTATTAACGATTTAACGTGGTGCATATGACATCAGTCGCGTAATATTAAGATCAAGCATCATATAGTTTCAACAACTACCAATGACCTGGTCAGTAGGAGTTTTGTAATTAACAGTAAATTTTGGTTCTTTAAATGGAAATATATATATATATATATATATATATATATATATATGCAACTATTATTTAGAGAGTATTCATAACAGGATTAGTCCATTAAAATGTATTGCTAGTAATGGGTGGCAAACATTAATTCAGTTTCACTCAATATTATTATTATGATCGTTTTCATATTTAATGCTTTTACAAATAATAGTTAGTTTTAGTGAAACAATTAACCGCAATTTTCTAAACTAATGCACATAACAATACATTATAATAATTTTATAATACAAAATAGTTATTATTATATAACTTTTTTTATTGAATCTATGACTTTCTATCTTATCCAATTATAATTATATATACTTATATATATATATATATATATATATATATATATATATATATATATATATATATATAATGGAAATTATGTTTATAAATAAATAAACTAAACCTTTGATGTTCTCTTATTTATTTTACGACAATTGTAACATTAAAATAAGTATAAGATTTACGATCACTTGCGTAGCAATACTTTGAGGTACAAATTTATCATCGATGCAGACAGTAAATACACCGCAGTATTAAATCCATGACGTAATACAGACACCAGTGCCACACTATACCTAATAAGTTGCTACTTGTCTTCTACCAACTGACTAACATCGGATACATTATAAAGTTCTATTGAATCAGGGACTGAAATATATTTATAGCGAACTCATTGAGTTATTTTAAAATGAGAAAACTTAAATATCGCTTCCCTTTTTTAATGAGCATTTAATATATATATATATATATATGTGTGTGTGTATATATTTTTATTTACACGTGCAAAGAAACTAAATCTAGTATATCTGTGTGGGAAATAATTTACTTAACTGTATTCAGACATTAGGATAAATTGCAAAAACTATTTATATGCATGGTGAATTATAGTTCAACCGACCGAATAGTCAAGCACCAAACTAGATGCGGAGTAGATGGGATGACTCATAATAAGCTTATGATTGAGATACTCGTTAAAAAGTTAGTTTTAAAACCAAAAGGTTCGTTAAGTTTTAATATACTGTAAGACGTAAAATACCCTAATTTAGGTTTAGATTTATAAAAGTAAATTTTATGAATACATTTTAAACATACGTTATATTGGAGTATTAAAAGAAAAGTATGAACATTAATTATATGGATAATATGTAAAATAAACCATTTGGTTAGATCTTAAGTTCATGTTTTAATTTATTCATTAAATAAGAATTAATACAATAGTTTTTACATTAGTTTTTATTAAAAATTTTCCTGATTTGGCTTACGAATGAATAAATAATTATTTTTAGTGTTTTGTGTAATGTCTTCTTCCTTTAACTGGTATTGTCCATAATGAACCTGTATTAACTGTATATGCTACGAAACTAGGAAACAAGATTTGTAAACCCGATTTTGACTAATAATGTCTTATTTAAGATCATCTAATATTCTTCGTGAGGTTTAAAATCCTAAAACATTAGGTTGTGAGAAATAAATGTAAAAGTTTTAAAAACGCGGAAACACTCTTTCCAACACATGAAATTGATACAAGTGCCCAATACCTATAATCAAATTTAAAGTTAAAATGTAAATATATCACAACTAAACTTAGGAAGCAAGATATCCTACCTGAGTATAGTTAACATTTTTAAACGAACCACCATACCAAAATTATTTACTTTGTCTCGTGTTATATGCAGTGAAGCCGATAGTTTAAAAAATTGTTTTCAATAAAACATACGTACTTGTTTTGGTTTATGACTAATACTTTATATTATTTAATTTGTTTAGAAGATTACGTGACATATTTAAACTGAGCTTTCCGTAGTTCTTAAATTTACCTTAATTTGAGAGCCTGAACTGATATTATTGATATTATTAATTAGAATGTTATTAACTATTTAGCTAAAGTTGCAGAACAAAAAGATAGGTAGTTAATTGAATGATCGTATTGTAACACATTCTATAGTCAGATCTTCTCGGAATGTGTTTTCCGTTAACTCACTCGAGACTCTTTACACCTCAATTATGAGATCTCATCTAGAGTACGAGTGTGTTGTGTGGTCGCCATACCATAGGAACTGCTTTTGAGATCATGATAAGAGTTGAACGCAGTTTCATCAGCTTAATTAGGATTCGTCTGTGTCTCACTTATTCTGCCATTCCTGAAAGTGAGGTTAAGTGTGACGTAGGAGATCCCACCCTTGAATCAAGAAAGAAACACATGGATATAACTTTAAGATCAACTAAAGACTCATCGAGTGACCTGAGTTTGCTTGCTGAAGTGGACATTAAGGATCCTCGTAGCACTAGATCTTTTAAACTGTTTGGTAGAAAACTCTTTTAAACCCTCTATGGTAGCCCTTCCGAGTGTAAGCGCCGCGGCGCCCTTGGGCTTCTCGAAATACTTCCAGGCGTGCCGCTGTTAAACTAAACTGATTTAAAAATTATCGTAGTGTTTGAAAAAACTTAAATTATATATTTTTTAGAGCCTTCATGCTACACTAATTTATAATTTCATATCAAATTATTTAATCATCGTTAATATACCTAAAGGTCCATGCATTATTAAACTTGCCTTTATATAAAAGCAATTCAGCACAACAAAAGTTATTCCTGCGTCATCGTATGAAATTTTGTTTAGGTGAGAGACTCGCAGGCGCACTTACCACTACTTCTGGGAGTGCATTGTCTGGACGCACATAATTCCACCCAGGAAAGCCAATAAGTATGACAGTAACTGACAAAAATATGTTGTAATAAGTAGTCTACTGATGGCAATTGAATGCGGGTCGAAAAGGGGGCTTTAAGCACCGTATATACACATTGTATGATTCATAGAGAAGATCAGAAAATATTATTAAGGAATCTGTACGATATACTTCAAACTGTTATGGGTGAAACTTGTTTGAACAAATTTACAAAGACAAGGGATTTGAACGCTCATGTTTTGTTTTATTCTACAGTAGTTCTTGTTGTTTGTCTCTTTTACGATGTTTTGAACTAAAAATGAAATATATGCTTACCAAAAGGAAAAGGAAATTGTTATTGACAATATATTTATTGATAAGAAATTTCTGTCAAAAATAATTTTTTAATAAATTGTTTGAAATTTTGAATATACTAATTGCAATAAAAAAAGAAAAATATCTTAAACCTGTCATGTATAGTAGAGTTATAAAATAAACTCAATTTGAGGAAGGCTATCATGGCTAAATGTAAATACACTAGCTTTCTCGCCTTGAAACACTTTATTAAAAACAAATGTTTCTAAACAGGGAGTAAATTATGATAAATATTTACCTTTCAACGACGAAAATTCTGTGGGTATCAAATATATTTAACAACGAAATGTATATGAAGAGAGTGAACAACTGGTTGGATTCCTAATAGACACTTCTTTAAAAGTGGATTCAAATTAAATTATTTTAAATTAAAACATTTTTGTGAAAGGCCTAAAAAGGCCTGGAAAGCGTTGATACGATTTTCTACTTTTCTTACCTATGTGAGGTGAGCTTCTCATATGTTGAACTCATCAAAATATGTGTGTGTATGTGTGTGTGCTTTCCAGTTTGGAACTTAAGTCAAATTTTGATGTATCAATTGAAGGGAAAAAATTCATCCTTCGCATAGAGTTTTAGCAAAGGTGTCAGATTGGCTTGTGTGAAAGTTGTCAGCCACCTGATTTATCTTTCCAGTGTACGCAAGATTAATCATTGCATGCACACACACAAACACACACACACACACACACACACACACACACACACACACACACACACAAGCAATCTGTTCATTATAATCTACACGTTCTCTTGGAAAAAAAAACACTGCACATTAACGCTGTAGTTAGATATTTTTTGTTACACTATTACATTGTTTGTATAATTTATGTATTGTTTGTTGTTCTCGTTATTGATATTGTTATTCTTGTTTTTAACATATTCATTTCTTTCTGTGTTACCTATTCTGTTGCTATTCATCTGTGTGAAATCGCTGTAACCATTAGGAAAAATTAATACATAAAAATTTATTAGTTGATCATATAAGAAAAGGGTAAAAAAGTTCATTTCTTTCCGTCTGTCTATCTGTTGATTTGTCCGAATTATATCTCATAATCGAACTAATCCATAGACTTAAAATTTTCCACAAAACTTAATTTCTATATGAGTATAAGCAAATGTAAGTTTCACAAGTGCTTACCTCTCAATATGAGATTTACCTGAGCGTTATAAATAATTTTTAATTGCTTTTATTGTCTTTAAATATTGCAGCAACCTCAGCGAAGCCTCTTATGTGCTCCTGTTATATAAATACTCCTACATTGTATTTATTTATCAGGTTGCTGAAAACTTAACCTTAAAACAGTAATTTTCCAGTAAAATTAAAGATACTAGGTATTTTGGCTGAGTTATGCTGTTTTTTTCAAACCGAATTCAATAAATTGTTCCGAGTTAGCGAAAAAGACAGGAGGTCTCGGAAGCGCGCCCCTCCCAAACTCGGAGCAAATCATAAAAAACAATCACATGCCACTAGTGGGAAGAG
This sequence comes from Homalodisca vitripennis, assembly GCF_021130785.1. NCBI lineage: Eukaryota > Metazoa > Arthropoda > Insecta > Hemiptera > Cicadellidae > Homalodisca > Homalodisca vitripennis. Next base: position 19,096 of record NW_025776513.1, read on the forward strand.
AGACAAAGAGACAAGATTTCGAGTAAATGAAATATAATTAATAGGTGGCAAACATTTCCATGCAAAATACAATATACAGTTAACTGCAGCACCACGGTGCACCGCGTAACTTAAAAACTAAATAACAACAATAAAATAATTTCCAATAATAACAATAACATAATAAATAAATAATATAATATTAATAACACAATAAATAGAAATTTGGTCTATAAATAACATATATATCAGGTACGGCAGTAGTAAATCTAAAAATTTTAACAGGTAATTTTTTATGAACTGAGGGGAGGGAAAAGGTTGTAGAATTTCTAGGCCCACTAATTTTAAAAAGTAATTTTGTTTCAAGTTTGTAGCCGAAAATTAAAAAAAAATATTTAAAGCCAATTTTCGAAGGAGGCGGGGGCTTAGTTGCCTCCACGAATCCGAATTAAAGATGAAATCCTCCCCTTCAGTTCATGTAACTAAACTAAATAATACTGGCTAATATACTGGCCCTCCTCCAGATCTAACATCTGGCAGCGCTCCATACAAGCCAATCCTCTCAAGTGGTATAATAAGTAAAAAACATTTCTGATCCAACCTTGTTCCAGAAGAAATTAATGGGAGCACTACACTCCGATTGGATGCCGGTCCAATAGCGCTGGCAGGGCGCGGGCATTCAGTTGGCTTCAGTGCTGTGGTCAGACTCGCCGCATCAGTCCCGCTGACGGCACTCACGGGGACCCTATAGAATCCCAACATAACCAGTAGATAATTCAGATCAACTTTACTACAACCCGAGAAATAATAAAAACTTAATTATGTTTGCCACAAAGTATAATAAAATATTTAAATTTAACAATAAAAAAAAATAACAATCTGTAACTAACAGTACCTTTTAAGTATCAAAGACTATTTCCTAAAAATAACTCAAGACACCAAGTATTTTAAGATGCACTACTTGGTGCCAATATTAAATATTACATAGGCTAGGACAGCCATACTAAATGATTAAGCGTGATAACATTTACTTGTAACTATAATTCGCTGGATTTTAATCATTATATTATAATAATTTACATTTTGCTATTAAATATTAATTGTAAGGTAGGCCTGATAATAATTATATAATTTACAAATAATAACAATACATTATTTCCCAAATAACAATAATTAAATTCTAATCAGTTCACGCTACTATAAAGGCAATAATTAAATAATAAAATTGAAATCATGGATGTTGCCACCCAAATATGCACGCAACACGAAACACGAGGTAACAAAAATTTACAAAGTCTGTACCGTCTCGCTTACACTAAAAAGACAAAGTGTGTACACGGAAAAAAGAATTTCCGTTCGCCGAACGGATCAGTTAGAAAGCACTAGAGCAAAAATAGAAAACTTAACTGGCAAGGTAAATAAATTAACAAATTTTAGAATGTACGAAAGACAGGAACGAACACTTTGCGACACGAACACGTACACGAGGAACACAAGTTACAAAAATATATATAAATTACTTATAACTAATCTACGATAATATATGTCTGGGTGGGAGAGAAAAACCGCCAACTAAATAAGTTAAGAGAGTGCAAAAGAACATTTACCTGCCGAAAGTCGGAGAATTAGCCAGCCATGTGGAACGGGACGAGCAGCGAACAGACAGCAAACGCAGTAGCTTCTCCGAACGTGTCTCCGAACAGTCTGACCGCTCCGAACAGTAGCCGGTGCCGGTGCCGGTGAACAGCTGGTCGGTAAACTAGTCAAGGTCAACCAGCTGACCTCAACCAATCAGTCCAACCAGGCAGAAAATCAATACTTGACGGAGTGACTCCCCCACCGACTGACAAGAGTGGCCGAGGTGGGAAAATAATAGACAAAAAATAAATTGCCCAAACTGAGCCCCGGCTCAACCTCCCCCACTAAAAAGGGTGCAACCCCAAACAAAACCTCTCCCCCACTGAAAGAAGAACCAACAAGCTCTGGCACAGGAAACGGGAAGTCGAGAACCCTAACAGGAAACGAAGTCCTGAGCAGGAGGCAGACAAAACACGGTCCTCCTGAAATTTTGAGAGGCGCCTCTCTTGGAGAAAGAAGAAAAGAGAAAGAGAGTAAAACGACACCACATGGAAAACCAGGGGTGATCAGTCCCCGGACACCCCCGCAGCCGCACCAGTATCCAGAGCATGACCAGAGGTATCACCACGGAAGGCCTTCAGATGAGAAACGTGGGCCTTCCGCCACAACCTCCCCGATACGGGATCAACCAACTCAGCAGTAACTGGGGAGAGAAAACGAAGAATCCGGTGAGGACCTATCCACCGATAGCAAAGTTTGGCTGCCCGTTTATCCACGGCCGAACTGACCGGATGGGCCTTACAAAAGACAAGATCCCCCACCTGGAAGGGGTTAGCAATACGTCCCTTATTGAATTTTCTCCTCACCCTTTCCCTAGACTGTAGGAGCTTAACCCTGACTGCCTCCCAAGTGTCACTCACATTGGGAGTACCAGGCACTGGTAGAAGACTATCCAGACTCCAGAGATTAGACAAGGGATCAGAAGGAGGACGACTAAACATGACCTGGAAAGGCGTGGAATCATGACTTTCGTGAAGAGCAGAATTGAAGGCTAACTGAAGCCAGCTCAGGTTTTCATCCCAGGTAGTTTGTTTCTCAGCGTGATAAGCGATGAGGGCGGCTCTGAGATTGCGGTTGAACCGCTCAGCATGAGAAGGCTGGGGGTAGTAAGGAGATGTCGTAACATGTTTGATTCCATGCCCAAAACAGAAGCGATGAAACTCCCTCGACACGAATTGTGTGCCGTTGTCTGAGACGAAGGTGGCGGGCACTCCAAAATTTTGTAGAAGGCGGGACTTGAGTGCCTTGACGGTGAGCGACGCCGTGGCACTCCTAAGAGGAATCAACCAGCAAAACTTAGAGAAAGCATCCACAGCAACAAGCAGGGAGGTGTTCCCTGACTTGCTACGGGGAAAGGGTCCCACATAGTCAATGAACACTTTCTCAAGAGGCCGCTCCGCCACCTCGGAGGAAAGAAGTCCTAATTTGGTATTTTGTGCTGGTTTACTGACCGAGCAAAGATGACAAGCTCGTACTCTACCAGCAATGTCTCTGTCCATACTCTTCCAGATAAACTTATCTCTGATTTTAGCGATGGTCTTGTGGATCCCTAAATGACCGCCCACGGGAGAAACATGAAAATAGGAAAAGACCATCGGTATGAGGGCACTCGGCAGAACAATCTTGGGACCACCTCCGCGTCGGGCACGACAGCAGAGGACACCCTTGGACAAGAAGTAAGGAGAGTGGGCTTCTCCCTCCTGGAGCTCACCAATGATGTTTGACAACTCGGGGTCTTGAAGTTGGTGAGAGCCAAAACTCTCAAAGGCAGCAGGGAAATCCAACATCACAGTCCCACACAACGGTGCTTGAGAATCAACAGGATCGCTGGGTAGATGATACATTCTAGAAAGAGCATCGGCGACGACGTTTTGGGTGCCGCGAATGTGCTGCACCCTGAATTTAAAGGCCGCAATTTTGACAACCCAGCGACCAATCTTCCCGAGTTGTCGAGGATGGGCCAATAGCCAGGAAAGAGCCTGATTGTCAGTTTCCAGCAGAAATTCGGAATGCTCTAGGAACCTCCGAAACTTATCCATGCCGAAAACGACCGCCAGACACTCCAGCTCATAAATAGAAGATTTCTTTTCCTGAAGGGTCAAAGTCCTAGATGCAAAAGCTATAGGTTGCCGAGCGCCGTCGAATTCTTGAGAAAGCACAGCTCCTACAGCACAGGATGAGGAGTCAGTCTGCAAGATGAAGGGCCTACTAAAGTCCGGTATTCGCAGCACAGGAGGTTGGATAATGGCCTCCCTAAGCAGTTGAAAAGCACGTTCTTGATCTTCACCCCAAACGAACTTAGCGTCTTTCCTTCTTAAGGCGTTCAGAGGGGCGGCCACCTCGGCAAAGTCAGGAATAAACCTACGGTAGAAATTAACCATGCCTACGAATCTGGCAACACCCTTGGCATCCTTCGGAGGAGGGAAATCCCGAATGCCTTGGGTCCTGGCAGGGTCTATAGATACACCCCTAGACGACACGAGGTGACCGAGAAACGATATTTCAGACTTGGCGTAAGACACCTTCTCCGGATTGACTGTAAGGCCAGCCCTACCCAACCTAACCAAGACCTCCTCAAGATGTTTAACGTGTTCCGTGGAAGACTCACTGTAGACCAGAAGGTCATCAAGATAATTAAAGACATACCTGAACTTCACATCGTGGAAGATGGAGTCGAGCAACCTAGTTAACGTTTGGGCCCCCACAGCTAGCCCCATAGGCACAGATCGGTACTGATACAAATTCCACGGAACACAGAAGGCCGTGAGAGGACGTGATTCCTTCTTCAACGGAATCTGATGATATGCTTGGTTCAAATCAAATATAGTGAAAAATTTGGCCTTACCGAACCAATCAAAAGCAGAATGGAGATCGGGGAGAGGCACTGAGTCTATTTCAATTTTGGCATTAAGTTTTCTTAGGTCAACCACCATACGATGTTTTCCATTAGGCTTTGGAACCAAGAACGCTGGACTGGCATACGATGAGTTTGAGGGCTCAATAACTCCTTGATCCAAGAGATCCTTGATGATACCACGCATAACCTCCATCTTTGGAGGAGCCAACTTGTATGGGTGGGAGCGTACTGGCTGAGTGTCAGTCAGACGAATTTCATATTCAATGAGATGGGTAGAACCGAGCTTGGGTGTGAGGACCTCCGGAAATCTTGAGCAAAGCTCACGGAGAACCCCAGCTTGCTCCTCATCCAAGTGACCGAACGGGTCCCCAGGGGCAGAACCTTCCTCACACTCCACCTCCACAACCTGCGGCGTCGATTTGCATTTATCAGAAAAGGGGACTGACACTCGCCGATTGAATTTGAAATAAGACTGGCCCGCCTGAAGATCCAGCACCAAACCAGTCTTTTGAATAAAATCCGCCCCCAAAATACAATCCATTCTCAGGTCCTGGGCCACAAGGAAGCTCCACACCCATGAAAAATATTCAACCTTAAACTTGATTGAAGCCTTCTTCGAAATTGGAAGAGGGGAATTAGAAGCAGTCCAGCAAGTTAAAGAAGACTCCTCGGTGTGCTTCACCAAACCTAACCTTGAAATGGCTTCAAAAAGACGGGAAGAGATGAGGCTACAGGCTGACCCGGAATCAACTAGGGCCTTATGCACTGAGTCTCCCACTAAGATATTGATATAAGGGCACACCGAAGATGCTGTCCTAAGCCGTAGGTTTCCCTTTTCTGCTAGGCTCATAGTGTCCAAACTATTAATCAAATTTTTCGCACAGGTACTATTTTTTTGAAATTTTTTCTTAGACCTCGGGGGAACTTCGGAGAAAACCCCCCTTTGATCTAGTTTTTTGGACCAGTGCGATATCTCCTAGGACACTCCCGACGAGTATGACCTCGTTCACCACAGGCATAGCAGATGGGTGGATGAAGCCCACCAGAGTGATGTGGCCCATCCACGGGATTCTGTACGGCCGTGACAGCCCTGGAGGGCTGGATGGAACGATGATTGTTCCTCTCCGCCCTCTGCCGGTCAGCAAACTGCACGCTGCGCGAAGCAATGCACAGACGGTCCAGTTCAGAAAAGGTGGAAGGGCGACCAGCAAAAACTAGACGGGACCTCTCTTCAGGATTGAGACCCTCAAGAATGGTGGTGACCACAGTACTTTCGGGGATATTGAGCCTTAACACCCTATCAGTGTCCCTCACCTCGGCCACAAACTTAGCCAAACTCTCTCCGTTGCCCTGAGGCCTAAAGAATTTCTCCACACGGAGACGTTCCCTCAACTGACCAGGAACAAAGAAATCCAATGCCTCCCTATGAAAATCATCCAGGGTACCACCCCTCTGGAGAACTCGAACCAGACAGTCACCCAAAGGTGGCCTACAAAACGGAGAGATGACATGCAGGAAGCTCGCTCCCTGAAGACCAGGCAAGTCATGCAGTCGCAGGATCTCAGAAAGAAACCGCAGCAAGGCTTCAGTATCAAGACCATCCACCGTTGGTAGTCGCTGCAGCAACGGGGTAAGTGGGTTTGGGAGCTTGTGATACTGAACAAAGGATCCCGTCATCACAGCTCCCAGTCCTCCAGATCCAGCAGGCAGGGTCCCGTCCACACCAGACACCCCCGACGCCACGCCCACATCAAAGTCTGCAACAACTGACCCAGGGATCCGGCATTCACCCTTAACAGCCGCAGCAGAGTCAACCGCAGACAAGGTTTTTTCAGGAGCCTTTGCTCCCTCGTCCCTCTCGAGTACAGTCAGCAGGCTGTCCACCAAGGTGATGCGTTCCTCCAACCACTCCTTATCACCAGAACTGGTAAGCTTGGATCTAAGTAGCGACAGCCTCATATGTAGATGGGTAAGCCGGGACAAATACCTAACCCTCTCTCGGCCAGTGGGCGGCGACTCCAACCAGTCCTCCTGACTATTTTCAAAAGTCTCCAACTTAGCCTCCAAAATAGGCCTCTGCTTCTGGAACGCCAAATCCCTAGGCCAGGTAGTGTCCAGGTCCATATTATCCCGCAGTTGCTTCCGCATGGACTCGCAGTCGGAACCCGGAGTAAGCCCACGAGCCAACAACTCAAAATGGAGATCCTCCTTCAACAAATATTCAGGCACCAGAGAGACAGGCATGAAAAATAAATAGAAGACACAGACTAACAAGCAACGCACTGACTCGAAGTCAACAACTAACAAATCAATAACTAAGGCGACAAGTGAACGCAGTGAAACAACACTCTCAGCAGGGTCCCCAGAATTCCTGCCGTCCACGAAACACGGCAGCGAAACCAAAAATACCACAGCAAAACACTACGCCGTACCAGAACAAAACCAGAAAGAAAAACAACGAAGACAAGATATAACAAAAACCACAAGTAACAATAATCAGGAAATAAATAGGTTCACACACTTCCTGTCGATCGGCGGAAAATAGCACAGCGAGACGGCACAGGCGCAGGAAGTCAACTAACAACTTCAACTCGTGCCTCTCACCACCAGTGGCAAAACAAAAACCCCGGGCCCGCAGAGGGTAAAAACACGTAACCACGCTCTGCTACCATTTTGTTCCGAGTTAGCGAAAAAGACAGGAGGTCTCGGAAGCGCGCCCCTCCCAAACTCGGAGCAAATCATAAAAGACAATCACATGCCACTAGTGGGAAGAGAGACAAAGAGACAAGATTTCGAGTAAATGAAATATAATTAATAGGTGGCAAACATTTCCATGCAAAATACAATATACAGTTAACTGCAGCACCACGGTGCACCGCGTAACTTAAAAACTAAATAACAACAATAAAATAATTTCCAATAATAACAATAACATAATAAATAAATAATATAATATTAATAACACAATAAATAGAAATTTGGTCTATAAATAACATATATATCAGGTACGGCAGTAGTAAATCTAAAAATTTTAACAGGTAATTTTTTATGAACTGAGGGGAGGGAAAAGGTTGTAGAATTTCTAGGCCCACTAATTTTAAAAAGTAATTTGGTTTCAAGTTTGTAGCCGAAAATTAAAAAAAAAATATTTAAAGCCAATTTTCGAAGGAGGCGGGGGCTTAGTTGCCTCCACGAATCCGAATTAAAGATGAAATCCTCCCCTTCAGTTCATGTAACTAAACTAAATAATACTGGCTAATATACTGGCCCTCCTCCAGATCTAACATCTGGCAGCGCTCCATACAAGCCAATCCTCTCAAGTGGTATAATAAGTAAAAAACATTTCTGATCCAACCTTGTTCCAGAAGAAATTAATGGGAGCACTACACTCCGATTGGATGCCGGTCCAATAGCGCTGGCAGGGCGCGGGCATTCAGTTGGCTTCAGTGCTGTGGTCAGACTCGCCGCATCAGTCCCGCTGACGGCACTCACGGGGACCCTATAGAATCCCAACATAACCAGTAGATAATTCAGATCAACTTTACTACAACCCGAGAAATAATAAAAACTTAATTATGTTTGCCACAAAGTATAATAAAATATTTAAATTTAACAATAAAAAAAAATAACAATCTGTAACTAACAGTACCTTTTAAGTATCAAAGACTATTTCCTAAAAATAACTCAAGACACCAAGTATTTTAAGATGCACTACTTGGTGCCAATATTAAATATTACATAGGCTAGGACAGCCATACTAAATGATTAAGCGTGATAACATTTACTTGTAACTATAATTCGCTGGATTTTAATCATTATATTATAATAATTTACATTTTGCTATTAAATATTAATTGTAAGGTAGGCCTGATAATAATTATATAATTTACAAATAATAACAATACATTATTTCCCAAATAACAATAATTAAATTCTAATCAGTTCACGCTACTATAAAGGCAATAATTAAATAATAAAATTGAAATCATGGATGTTGCCACCCAAATATGCACGCAACACGAAACACGAGGTAACAAAAATTTACAAAGTCTGTACCGTCTCGCTTACACTAAAAAGACAAAGTGTGTACACGGAAAAAAGAATTTCCGTTCGCCGAACGGATCAGTTAGAAAGCACTAGAGCAAAAATAGAAAACTTAACTGGCAAGGTAAATAAATTAACAAATTTTAGAATGTACGAAAGACAGGAACGAACACTTTGCGACACGAACACGTACACGAGGAACACAAGTTACAAAAATATATATATAAATTACTTATAACTAATCTACGATAATATATGTCTGGGTGGGAGAGAAAAACCGCCAACTAAATAAGTTAAGAGAGTGCAAAAGAACATTTACCTGCCGAAAGTCGGAGAATTAGCCAGCCATGTGGAACGGGACGAGCAGCGAACAGACAGCAAACGCAGTAGCTTCTCCGAACGTGTCTCCGAACAGTCTGACCGCTCCGAACAGTAGCCGGTGCCGGTGCCGGTGAACAGCTGGTCGGTAAACTAGTCAAGGTCAACCAGCTGACCTCAACCAATCAGTCCAACCAGGCAGAAAATCAATACTTGACGGAGTGACTCCCCCACCGACTGACAAGAGTGGCCGAGGTGGGAAAATAATAGACAAAAAATAAATTGCCCAAAACTGAGCCCCGGCTCAAAATAAATATTTAGGTTACTTTAATTATAATTGCTCCATGCCTATTTTATAATAAAATTTCCAAAATAAATTTGTTCAAAGCGTGTAAAAAACACAATTTGACATGCGTTTGTATTTTATCTAGTCGTGCATAATTCTTGACTTTTATACTGAAGATAGAAAAACTTTTCATACGCCGATTTCAAAATTAACAGTTTTATTTAATAAATAGGAAAAGCATAGAATAGTTTCAAAATTAACTTTAGATTCATTTATATAAAGGTTTAGGTTAGGAATAAATTGCAACTAATGTTTATATTTGAACATGTCTCCAGAATACGAATGTAGATTGCATCGGCAGATCCGACATTTGGTGTCATTTTGTCACGTCTCCCCTGCATTTAGAATTCCGAGCAGATGTCGGAGTCCGTCCATGTCTCGCTGCACATCCTGTAAATTTGTTCTCATTACTGCAGGAACTGAAATGTAATATTGTAAGCAACATGTCTCAGAGTAATATGAACTTAGTACTCTTCAGTAAATGCATTCTTGAAATGTTATTTCTATTGCGTGGAATAAATTTAAGCAACCATATATACATAATACAAATTTAGTTACAAATATAATGTAGTGAATCGTGTACTAATTGAATAGGTGTTTTATAATCATCAATTTAAATATTAAAATAAAAACTATTCCGTTGTTTATGGTATAGGCTAGCTAATGAGAAAGGTAGTAAAGATACTCCGACAGGCGGCATCGATACCAACTTTCAACCACTTCTAACATCTCAATGAACTAATGAATTTATTAAAAGCCTTACTAACAAACTCAATAAATTAACTTCTCCGTTACAAGTATTACTCATGCGTATTACGTGATAAAATATAATACGGTTACATTGTACTCATTTCTAATGACCCATGAAAACCGAGAAAAAATTGTATTAAAGTTAAAATTTGAACGATTGACACCAAATTCAATATAGTTCTTCATAGGGCCAGGAGGAACCTACATACAAAAGTGTATGTCCCAAGAACCTTGCTATCAAGGACTATACACGTGGGCAATCAGAGAGTCATACAAAGATAATCAGGCTCTTAGTTTATACAGAGTGTTTCGGTCCACGTGCACTATGTATAGCAGCACAAAAACTGTGGTGCATAATTTGTTTCAATAGATACTCCCATTTTCATCCCAAATAATTCATTAATTTTTTATTAATTAATAAAGAAAATTTCCCAAAAGGGCACTTTTTGGGGGTAGGAATTACTTTTTAAAAATTTTGAATTGGGAGCATATATCATTGAGTATTTTTGCACCAAGAACTAAATATTCTGTTTATTTGTACGTACAGAGTGTACAATTTTTATTTTATTCAGGGAAAATTATGCCGCCAGCCCCTCGTAAGATCTAGGCGCTCCAATTGTTTGTATAATGTTTATTACATACCTTATCACGAAATATGGAGTGGCGTAACTTTCACTTCCTGTCATAGTATAACAATTATGAACATTATGAAAACGCATGTTAAACTGCATATCAGTACTAAACCAGGTACCAGGCATTCTATGACAAAATTGAGTGAAACCCTAAAAGGAAAACAATTTAACAATGCTGCAGGCTTGATATACGGGATTACTGGCAAGATGATTGATGAGTACAGCTGATGCCGTCTCGGGAGTCTGACTTACAGTGTTTTGAATGCATATCGGTAGTTTATACAGGTACTCTACGTTTTCTATGACAAACGATGCCAAATTTATCAAAACCGAACGATCTGAATCACAGGATATAACAAACAACTCAAATTGAACCAGTTGCATTGCATCTTTTGTTTGTAAATAGTTGAACCCCAGGGCCTTTGCGAGTTATTGATTTCATACCTTGCTAACTTATATACCAATTTTATTTAAACGTAGATAAAAACATACATTTTTTGAGTGACATTATAGCTCTAAATTTAAACATTTAATGATGTTATCAATACGTATAAATATATGTATAAAATTAAAATAAACACTTAATTTATAACAGTAGTTTTAATGATTATTATAAGTAATATATTTGTATATATTATGAATCTATGAATATAACGGCTATAGTATACACAAATTAAACGTAGTTTGAAGTCAATATCAAAAGTCTTCTGGATGTTGCAGTTTTCCTCGAATGTAAAAAAATATTGTAGGATAAAATTAATTTAATTTCATCTGTTAATGAAATTTATCTCATAAGTTAGAAATATGTAATAAATTGCACAAAACACACTTAAAGATTTAAAATAATTAATTAAAACATTTATTATAATAAAAATGTGGATTTTATTTTTATTGAACGTGGAATGTATTAATTACGAATTGAAACAATGCAAATTTGTGTGTAATAAGTTTTAACATTAATAGTTGTCCAAAAAATAATTTTTTTAAACACATTTTATCTGAGTTATTTTCCCTGAATTAGTAAATGCAGTTTCACCTAGAAAAAGTTATGGTTAACATTTTAATAAGCCCATAAATTTAATAAAAGGCTACTGCAACTAGATCCAGGGATTTGAAAAGAAACGAATCAATAATAGATGTTATCATGGTTAAAACTCTGTAAGTTCACATGGAAAGAAGACATAAAACGACAGTATTGAGGCCATTTTTAAATAAAGGTTTAAGTAGTGTTTAAAACCCCTCTTTAACAATTGATAGACAAACAGAGTATGTATTTCAACTCAGAAAATAATGGGTAGGATTCATAGTTGAACTCTGACTCCTGTTTATGGTAAACTCATAATTGCTCAAATAGAATCAACAGAGATGATCAAAGGATTAAGAGTGTTTATTATTTCTATCTTTGAATTCAAAGAAAAATATGTTTGAAAACTAAAGGGTGTAAGGAACAGAATATACTGTTCAAACTATCATTAGAAGAATAATTTAGAAACATAAATAATAGAATTCCTTAATCTGGTTGTGATTTAAGGCACGCAATAAATTAAGTTTGTTTGCAAAAAACATACAGTTATATACCTATTTAGTTGAACATCTGTTGTTGCAATCATACTACATTATTTGAATACATTATTATTATTTAAAATTGGATTATTCTTGAAACTCTTTCCTAAATAAATAATTGTATATTTTTAAAGAGTAATGATTTGTATAAAATTGCATACATTCTTACTTATAGATATAAACTTGGACGGTTTGACTAAACGGTTATATTTTAACAGAAAAGCTAAAGAAACACAAGATATCAGTTCATTAGGCTCCAATATAAATCTACTTATTGTTATGGTTCATTATTTCAGTTTATAGATAGAATTTTATGGCTTGCTTTTTGTATCTCACAGTGTCGGAATAAACTCTTTGTATATTTAATGGTTTTTACAGGAGTGGTCAAGGATCAAAAGTTATTTATAAAAATTATCTTTAGAAACCTACGGGGTCAGGGTCAAAGCCTCATGTATGCTTTCAACCTATTGAGTATCACAGACATGCTCTCAAAGTCTCTCAATAAAGTGAATCAAAAGCATAAAGACGTGCAGCAAACTTCTTCCCATTCCAGCCAGAGTCTACTTATAGCGCGGTTTATAATTTTATTTTATCTTGTCTTATATGATGATATACTTATGTAAATACGTTATAGGATACGTAATGACATATACGTTGTTTTTATAGTATTACTTATTACAATATAGGATCATGCCAGACTTCGTGTCACATAACAGGCTCTGCTGAGGTTGCATTAAAATAGAAGTCTATAGCTAATTTCATTCTTCAGATAACACGAGACAATCATATACAACATAAATGTTTACATCCCCCAGAAGACTGAAAAGAAATCGTGCTTAAGGACAAATGATAGTTTTCATTGGGTCTACTAAGTTCCATTGCTGGATATACACAATCATAGAACTCATTCCTGTCTACATTAAAATGTAGTTTATTGTTTCTCAAGAATTCCTTCCACATTATGTAACCCCATATATGCTGAATTAGTTAATTTTCAAAAAATACTGAAGTTACGTACTTATCTTTTACTACATATTTAAAGAAAGTTATTAAACACAGTTTAGTTGTTTTTTAACTGAATTATGCCTTTGGACAAAGAAAATGACACTGTCATGAGCTATTAACTATTGTAGTAAACTACAAGGCCATAGTTATACACTTCAAAGTTTCAGCAAAGTAAGCTTCTCTGACCAGCATGAATATGTACATCTTCGTTATCAAGGTATTAAGTTGAGATTAAACTCTTTTTCAAAACGATATACAACTCCATTATTAGTGCATTATGAGTGTTTAACTGAAAAACTAAGAAGTTTGACTAGTATTTCTTCCTATTGGTTTAGTAGTTACTGAAGTCTTTTGTCGTGAAATCTTGGTGGGTTATCAACATTCTGCTCTTAATAACTTAAATCCACAATGAATCACAACATTGGAATATGTTTTAATAATGATCACCAAACTCATGAATATTTAGAATGCCATTTAAAAAGAATATGACCTATTTACCTATAAGAAGGACTTATCTATTTTTCAGTAAAACATTGTGTGTGAATTTCGCGGGTAATAGCTAGACTGTTATTAACTGGTATTGAATATTTTAATACAATCTAGTCATAATAAAGTTTTAAATAAGTTAAAATATAATATAAACAATTTTAGAATGCTGGACCGTTGAAACACAGCTATGATCCGGAAGCACGCCTATCGCTATCTATTTTACGCAAGGATGTTTGTAGCAGATCATTCATTATAACTTTGTACCACACTCAATAATTGTGACCGCTGGAGCAACGTATATCGCATCAATATTTCAGATATAACAAAAACACAGACCCTAGTGTTGTCACTACTTTAACATCATATTAACCTGCAATCCTTTCAATATTAATAGGCACTACATAATATTGGATGGTATTGGGCTCCTCTTTCATAAATAACAAAGCCGAAAATATTCCTTAAAATTAAATATCTTATTTTATTGAATGCAGTTTTCTTCTTTTTTACGATAATTAGAATAAAGCTGAAAATCTTTATTAGGAATACTATTCCTTAAAAGTAAATATTTTATTGTATTGAGTGCAGTTTTCTTCTTTTTTTAAGAAAATTAGAATATTAATTCAATGCAAATCTTATTCTATACTAAATATTCAATCAATCTGCAGCCAAGCGCTGAAGCTAACATTTAAATGCATATTGTGTAAGCTGCAGATCGTTCTTATCAGCAGTATATTTTAAATTTTGGTTCAAGCTCAGCCAAATCCCACAGACTGACATGCATCATCATCAAACTCAGTGTTGCTTGTATAAAAATAAAACTTCATGCAAAATGTCAGGTCTGTATGTAAATTCTTGTTTGAGATATCGTGGGGGCAGACAGATAGTTAAACAGACCTAATGAAAGACAGAAAAAATCTAATTAAATTAGCCCCTTGAATAACAGGCTTTACTAATGATCGGCAATTAATCCATGATTTCGATTTATCTACAAAACTATATAACTTATATTACAATAACATTTAATACGCAAATTATATAAAATTAAAATTAAAGAGTTTCACTTAAACTGATTATTCATAAATATACCAATCATAAAATTATAAAAAAAGTATTTATATAATATTGAAATATATAAAAATAAAACCGATCACTGACCATGTTTTAACATTAACAAAACAGTTACAAAACAAAACATTTTAGTAATTAATTGTTAAATAGCTGTTGTAACATGAGTAAAATCTTATTCTATTTAATTCCTTAATTCTTTTTACCTAATACTGCGGAATTATATCATTACTTTTATTTCATTGATCCCTTTAAATGCTAATGCTGCTGCAATTTAACAATAACAATATAAGTTTTAACATAACTTTAGTAACATCGGCTGGACTGTTAAGAGAAAACTTCTATGCAACAGCTGCAATTTAAACGTGTTCAGACCGGAAAGCAGCACATGTTAAAGGCCTTATCACATTAAGATCTAACAATGTTGTCACATAATGTCTCAAAATCGCTGATGGTCTAATAGCTGCTCGTAAGTTCTTGTGGTTTTTACAATGGCCTTACAACATTTTGTATACCATTAATACAAATAAAGACGAATAAAGTAATTCGCGTTTATGTTCATAGTTTACTCATTAACACGTTGACTGCGGCAGACGCCTTTCAGTACACATTCCGATTGAGACTATTCGGTCTTCCTCAGTATAATACCGCAATAAGGTGTTAAATAATATGTTTTCCTCCCATTTATATGAATATATATATATATATATATATATATATATATATATATATATATATATATATATATATATATATATATAACCCTATAAGTGGAGTTAATAAAATTATATATAATAGACCTATATACAATATTTACTTTTATCAATCATTATTTATTCCGCAGTTTTAGATATACAATTTTGACAGCCAAATTCTGTGGCATCGGAATAAATAGCTCTCCTCGAATTGTTGCAGCTTGCACGTACCTCTGTAATTCGCTTTAGTATGTTGGGAATACACTAATGTAACTTAAATTTATGTTTATAAAAATTTATGTGAAAGAAGCTGTATGCTGTAAAACTTATTGTAATTATTGTCTTGTATTTATATATGTAAGATTTTTATGCTCTTAAGTCTCTTAAATAAATAAATAAAAATTATGGGAAATATAACAAAGCATATACTGTTGAAGATAGCACATTTATCATACTATACCAAGACAAAAGACCTGGTAAAAGTTTTGTTTCGTCAATCCGGAAACTGCTTTCCAGATTGTTTTAATGAAAACTTTCCCAATCTTGAGATTTATCTGAATGTAGGTGAGTGAAAAATAATGGGTATAATCAACTTTACAATTAAGCAAATCTTTGTATTTAAAATTCAAGAAAATAAAGTCGTCTGTTTTAATTTTATCTACTTATAATTGGAAAAATTATATTATTATAATGAGAATATGATATACCTATAGGATATAATATACGTTTCTTAAAATAAATAATAACTGAAATAGACATTAACATAAAGAGAAAATTTGGTTGATTAATTTATACAGTTTTTCTTAAATTATAAATACTTTTCTAGGTATCTACAAAGCTGTGAAATAGTAGACATACCCCCTAGGCAAGCCTGTTTGGGGTAGCCATCCCTATTATTAACAAAAAAACTACTTGGAGGATGGCTGCGCTGCATTACTACAAAGCACATAACTTCAGATATACAAGTTTGTGCACACAATTTCAAAACTAATTAAAATACTAAATAAAAAGACTTCGCAAAACAAGTAATTGAAAAAAATAAATATATTATTAAAAGTAATAAATCCTTTTTGTAATACATAAAATGCTTCAAACTAACAGCCTAGCAGTTCCCAGAGTACCCTATGCCAATTTATGACATGGACACTTCTCTTAAGAAATTACCCTGAGGAAGCTATCACAATCTGATAAACCTAAAGGAACGATTTTAAATTTTTAAGCTATACGTTTAAGGAGACATTTTTATCAATATATTTAGAAATTAAATTGAATATCCTCGGTGCACTCCACGAAACAAACTGTTGAACCATAGTTAGATTTGATTTAGGAACAAAAACAGAATTGTTTCTTAATGTATATTCTAAAAATAAATTTCGTTCTTAAAAATGTTTTGAACCTCTGATAAAAAATTTTTAGATCTTTATAAATATACAAATTACGAAAGGGAAGAATTTTTAACTCCATAAATAATGGCCAGGAATGATCAGTAAAACGGGAATTGGTTATGATTCTGAGGAAGGACTTTTGGAGGATTATGATAGGATATAATGTGCTGACGTAAGTGTCTCCCCAGAATGCCAGTCCATACCTTAATCGAGATCCAACTTAGCCATGATACATAGTAATCAGGACTTTTTTAGACAAATTTTCCTTAACAAGTAAAAACTCCTAACAGTTCTCACTAACTCTCTCTTTAATTTGTTTACATGGCTCTTCCAAGAAAGATTTGAGTCTATTATTAAACCTAAGTATTTAATTTGAGTCACCGATTCCAGCTTTAAGCAATTGCAGTAGCTATTATTTTTACTTTCTAAGTCATGATAACATAGTGGATTTTCAAAATTTAGTTTGCTTTTTGTATCAAAAACAATGTATTTTGTTTTTTCACTTAATATCATAAAATTCTTATCAAACCTAAAAATTTTAAACGTAAAGCCCCATCAAGTGACCTGTCATTTTCAAGCCCCTGATAAAAGAAAACAAACAACGCAAACTAGAGGTCTCCATCTTAACCCAGTAAAAAATGACTGCCAATTGAAAATTGTATAAGCCAGAATAAACTACTTACAGCGTAGGAATAAGTAACTTTTGGGGCAGCTAAAAACTATCACTTTTAAGCACCACTCAGTTGATCTCTCATTTGTTAGGTATTAAAAGGCAAAACAATCTCAAAACGAAGTATGGATTTAAATATCAAACCTAGCAAATAACAAAAGTTTAAAGAAATATTGGGAATTCCTAACTGCAGGAGGACTACTTTCCACTAGTTATGAACTTTGTCCCGAATTATCTGTTGTTTACATTAGTCTTATTTTTGTTTCATGTTTTCAATACCATCAGTGTCTTACCGTACTGACTTGAGTCACATTATTCCTTAATTTTATCATGGAGCTAAGCGAACAGGAACGTATTGCATTGTTAATGATGCGTGGATATGGTGATAGAATTCGATCATATGAACAAGTGAGACATTTATTTAATGAAACATTTTCTGATAGAAACCCTATATCAAAATCTGCTGTTGAAAAAAACAATTAAACTTTTTGAAGAAAACAGGCTCAGTGAAGAATCGGCCTAAGTCTGGAAGACCGAGATCAGCAAGAACTGAAGACCATTGTCTGGAGGTGTTGATGTCTGTTGTTGAAAATCCGCATGTGTCAACAACTGCTTTGTCAAGAGAAGTGGGGATTTCTCAGGGATCCTTTTGTAAGATTTTACATAAAAATAAATACAAGCCATACAAAATTCATCTTGTACACGAGCTGAACGAAGATGACTTCGATCGAAGGGTACAATATTGTGATGAAATGATGAGCAAAACAGATAACCAGACATTAAACTTAAATAATATTGTATTCAGTGACGAAGCAACCTTCATGCTAAACGGGGAAGTAAAAAGACACAATTCTCGTCTCTGAAGTGATGTTAATCCTTACTGGGTGTAAGACCAACAAACTCAACATCCCGAAAAAGTAACGTTTGGGTAGGTAAGATGGGAGGACAAATTATTGGACCACTCTTCATTGAAGGGAACCTTACTGGTGATGTGTACTTAGGTATGCTCCAACAACAAAAAATTCCAGCAATCCAGGCATCCAGAGATGATTTTGAACAAGTTTGGTTCCAACAAGACGGAGCACCTCCACATTATAGCCGGCAAGTCCGCCACTACTTGGATAATGTTTTCCCAAATCGATGGATAGGTAGACGTGGGTGTATTGAGTGGCCCGCCAGATCACCAGACCTGTCACCACTCGACTACTTCATGCGGGGTTATGTCAAAGACAGAGTGTACAAAACAAAGCCACGAGATATTGATGATCTGAGAAATCGAGTTGTACAGGAAATACATGGGATTCCTCAACAAAACTTGCAGCGAATTGTATCACATGTTTACACCACACTAGCGCACTGTCAAGCCGCTAAGGGGAAGAAATTTGAACACTTCTTGTGAAACGTTAAGCTGATAAGTAATGCCAGAGTATCTGCTTAAAAAATACATAACGATGTTAGAAAATTCTTATTAAATATCTCTTCTTTTCCTTTATAGGGAACAATAAAAAATACGGGTTTCATTCGAATTCTCTACTTTTCCTAGTTTGTACCTTTTATGAATACCTAACAAATGAGAGATCAACTGAGTGGTGCTTAAAAGTGACAGTTTTTAGGTGCCCCAAAAGTTACTTATTCCTATGTTGTAAGTAGTTTATTCTGGCTTATACAATTTTCAATTGGCAGTCATTTTTTTACTGGGTTAAGATAGAGACCTCTAGTTTGCGTTGTTTGTTTTCTTTTATCAGGGGCTTGAAAATGACAGGTCACTTGATGGGGCTTTACATTTAAAATTTTTGAGCTGCCCCCAAAATCCCCCATTTTGGGTTTGTGAATGAAGCAGTACTTTATGCCCAAAAAGTAACTCATAATATACCATAAATGTGTGGCGAGTTTAATTTTTCTCGTGTGAGCCGTTACAATATTAGACGGGGGTCTCCAGACTTTTTATCAACCCTGTATATATATACAGGTTGTCCAAAAAGTCCCGGGTCGGTTAAATATTTTTTTAAATATTTAAAATAGAGCTACAAAACCTTACACAAAGTTACTGGACATAAAAATCTATTTTATCACATATTCAGTGATCCGTTACTTCCTCTGGGGGGCGGCCCGCTAGGAGTCAGAAGAAAATCTTTAATGTTGATATGCATATCTACCTAAGAATAGGTAGATATGCATATCAAATAAAAGGTCTTTATTATTAGAGTACAGAGCCGCAAACCCGACCTCAAACGGATAACCGAGTCAAAGATGACAGCCGTTAAAAGATGGCTAGAATTTGGGTCCAAAAAGTCCCGGGTCAGTTAAATATTTTTCAAAATATTTAAAATAGAGCTAAAAAACCTTACACAAATTTAATGGACATAAAAATCTATTTTATCACTTATTCAGTGATCCACTACTTCCTCTGGGGGGCGGCCCACTAGGAGTCAGAAGAAAATCTTAAATGTAAGCATAGGTTGTTATGCATATAAAATAAAAGGTCTTTATTAGTAGAGTACATAGCCGTAAACCTGACCTCAAACGGATAACCGAGTCAAAAATGACAGCCGTTCAAAGATGGCTAGAGTTTGCAACTTAGGATGTAAAAAAATACACATATGTGATAAAATAGATTTTTATGTCCAGTAACTTTGTGTAAGGTTTTGTAGCTCTATTTTAAATATTTAAAAAAATATTTAACCGACCCGGGACTTTTTGGACACTCTGTATATAGAGGTAATGAACATTGACTATAAGGTTGTGTGTGTTTACGTCCCTAGAACAGGAATGCGTCTTTTGAAAAGAATATGTGTAGTTTAATTGGCTTGCCAAAGAAATTATTAATTTTAATGACACTTTACTACCAACATGACCGATATTATTATATATAATTTCATTTATTTGTATTACAATTTTCTACAATATCTAAACAAGATAGGAGTGCACTACATTGCACGTTGCGTAACAGACCTCGATAAGATTGCATTCACAATTAAATTCTACAGCTCATGAGTTTGTTTACATGTTTTGTAAACAGATATACAGACATACAATTATAACAGGGAAACCTTTTTACATTCACGGCAGACAAAATAAAAATTTTAATCAGTCCCGAAAGCCACTAACCTCTTTCTTTTTTTATGATCCATTAAAAAAATCATTATAATATATGTAGAAATAAAATGTTATAAGAATTATAAGTCTACAGATAAAATCCTTCTCGAGAAATCATCACACATGCCATAATACAGTTTTTTTTCATTATAAGTGGTTTTGAATAGTTGGGAGATGGTATCAATTATTGTCACCTGTGAGTAACCATGATATTCCAATATATTTTTCTACTTACAAAGTCACCTATAAACGATCTTTTATACGATGTGATAGTTATAATATACGTCTTAATACATCTTATTACACAATCCCACATGTTTGTGCAAAGTTCGTTTACAAATTATTTTTTTTGCTACTTTTTATGTTTCCATCATGAAAAACACACAATACCAACGTAAATATATTCACTAGCTAAAAAAACCCCATAGAATGGAATTCTACATAAAGCTACTCAGTGTTGCTTATTATGAAATAAAGTTACATGTATAATCTAAAAACTGTATTGGAAACTTGGTTTTCATGATAATGTGATGTTAGGTAGACTGATAGAGACAGACATCAAACATAAACCACCTCAACTAAAAGTTTTCATCCCCTTTAGTTATAGATTCGCATTTTCAATTCATAACAATTCATAAAAATAAAATGAAATGTAAAAAATTATATAAATTTATCTCATATTTGATTATTATCGACTACTAAATAGCTAAGTAGTCACGATTGCTAAATATTTATAATTAAAAATTAAATGTGTTATTACCAAAAATACTAGAAAATATAGATTAAAAATATGTCTAATATACAAAACAATAGCCTAATTTTACTATGAAATGAGTTTTAATTTCCTAATAATGGCAGTTTTCAAGCTGAAAATAGCAAATTTTAGTCAAACTAATTAGTTAACTTTAAAATAAAATAATTGGAGAAATAAGGAGAAAACGTATAAAATAAATATAAAAATAAACATGTTTCCAGATTACAATTATGTTCCCATGACCATTTTTGAAATTGTAAGCCTGCAGTGTCAATTACGTGATATGCAATGTTTGATTTATTACATACACAACATAATTAAATCCTCCCTGAACTTACTGCCATACAAAATTATGGCCTTTCAAAAGGATGAATTTGTAAAATTAGTAAATGATAAAAAAGGTATGTTTACTATACTTTGTGCAGTACAAAAATCCTCGTATTACTCATTCCATTAACAGATTATAAGTTAAAAATTCATTCTTATAGTTTATATTTATGTGCTTATTTTATCTCGATATACTTTAGTAACATGGCAATACTACGAGTAAAATAAAGGTAAAACCTTAAAATATTCTCCTGAGAGTTAAAGAAAAAACTTAGGAATTAAATGAACATTTAGTTACTGATTGAATACAACAAATCGTACGAGAAGAGCGCTCTTAAGTGGAACAATTGCCTGTGACTGCAAAGGGAAATATGTAGGTTGGAAGAGTTCTGAGTCATTTTACGAGACAAAGTATCTTTGTTGAACCGTTTTATGTTGATAACTGTATATATAGCACTCACTTTCTTTGAGATGAAGTAACTCTTTACATGATTATATAGATTTTTTAAATTTTAACGTTTTATCATACATAAATATTTTGCAATTACTTATAAAAATAAAAATTGTATTCCTCAAATAATATCCATATTTTATGAGACTAACTAAACTTTTACTAGATGCTATATTCTAGTGTTCCACAAAGAAAATTGTATTTAAAGTTTGTGCTGATGATGAGATAGTTTCATAATCCAAAATCGTCTCATAGCTCACAATTATGCATTTTATTGAATATATTAAATTATGAGTTATTTAGAGACAACACTCCTAAGAGTTACTGATTATCTTATGTAGCGAACTGTAAGTATGAGATTAAATATTAAGAACAATTGTATCGAAAATGAGAGATAGTACCTTTTAATGCCTAACAAATATTATTTTACCTGTAACTGTATATGTGGTTTTGCTTAATTTTCAAGGAAAATAACATTTTTTGTTAACATGAACACAATAGATTTACACGATAACTGCGACATGAGTCACCGATGACTATTAGTAGACATTTAGTTGGGAATCCTGCCAGATTTCATTAAAACTACTCAATTTGCGGTACGTTTCTTTAAAAAATTAATTACTAATTTAATTGGGGATTGAATTGTAAAAAGTATATTTGATTATAATACAATACAGGGTACAATATTACTTCAATGGTTGTTGTTAAGAGCTTTTACAGCCCCACATCACTGAACTGTTACCGTAAGAAACTACACTTTAGGCATTTTAACAAATAAATTTAATTTGAATGTCAAATGGTAGATTCTGCTCTAACTGGAAAAGATATTTAAAATGTTCTCACTCCAAATTGTTTAGTGTAAAAACGGTTCAGCCGTATAGCAAACTAAAATAGTTCTGCCAGCTCATTTGGGAGGAGTAGATTTTGTGATAGCTGAAATGTCATTAATTTTACAAATACTCAAATACCTTGTAACTATTCCCATGAGACAACCAATCAATAATTGCTTACAGTTTTCTATAATTCAAAAAATAACAGGATTGTGTTTTCTTATTAAATTTTAAACGGCTGCCGTAGCAAAAACAATTCGCTAACAAGCCTAGGCGAGACACTTTTAATACGGTTTAACTTTTTTTTAGCTTTTATAGTACCGTTATTGTTATCGTAATCCCGTTCTACGACTACCATTACTGACGTGTATTTCACGTTTTCACGATACAATCAGTAGTGGAGTTTATCTAAAATTACTACATTTAGTGATAAGAGAGTATGTTTTTAAATAACATGAATACACCTATGAAAACTGTTGTATTTTTTATTGGTACATTTACATTTCTGATTTAAAGAATCAATTCAGGGTGTTTTATTTTCTTATTATAAAATATTGTAGACTTTTTTATTCTAAAATGTTTGTAAAAGACTGATAGATTTATAACCTATATATAAAGTAAATTCAAATCGAAAAAAATGTTAAAATAAATTTC
Organism: Homalodisca vitripennis; assembly: GCF_021130785.1. Taxonomy (NCBI): domain Eukaryota; kingdom Metazoa; phylum Arthropoda; class Insecta; order Hemiptera; family Cicadellidae; genus Homalodisca; species Homalodisca vitripennis. Next base: position 42,644 of record NW_025776513.1, read on the forward strand.
TTAGTTCTTTAATGTAAAAGATAAAATAATTTATTATATAAATTTCATATTTTATTTAATTTTTAGTTCAAATGCGTCGAAAAATCAATTTCAAAATTCACTTCAAGAATTATTTTGATCTTGGTATAGACACCAAATAGTAATTACATATAGGTAAGATATGTATAATATATAGTGTTACACGCTTAAAGAGTGTAACAAAATTGAACTGTTTTAACAAAATAATTAAAACTTTAGATAAAATTAATAAAGATGACAAAATGTTTTTTTTAAACAAACCCTTCCATGAATTCTTTCTGGACGCGCTTCCTTTTCCGCTCTTCAGACAGCATTATGGGGCATTTCGTTATGCGACAGAGGTCTCTAGATTACCACTGTTCAAATTTATTTAAATTTTTTTCCGCTTTCTCACTATTTGATTCCAGAAAATTTTAAATTTCTATTTAATAAAATAATTATGTTAAACGGCCTAATCAACTTGTTCTAATTAGTACATTGTATAACGTCTGAAATATAAATTTAACGGAATTGAATGAATGAATGAATGCATGCATGAATGAATGAATGAATGAATGAATGAATGAATGAATGAATATTAATTTATTTCCTCTCTCATAGTTACAAAGATCTCAACATACATGCAAAAACAGGAAATGATCTCCACATGGGCATAGCCTGTGTGTGGAGATCGAGACGCGATCAGCAGCATGAATATGTACTCATCAACATAAAAAGTAATGTAAATCTTCGTATGGAAAAACAACGTAATGACAACATGAAATGCATCTTTTGTATGCTCGTAATATAAGAAAAAACAAATACTTCATAGCTACAACAAAGCAAGTGTTTGACAATAAGATTACAACCAGATAACAACCGCAGAAATGATAATATGATAATGGATGATTCATAAATGATAACAAGAATATAAACTGAATTTATCCAAAATACGAGATATCGGTTAATTAGGAGGCTTGGAACCTCTCACACACTTATACACTCACGCCACACATAACCATCATAATCTCTCTCTCTCTCTCTCTCTCTCTCTCTCTCTCTCTCTCTCTCTCTCTCTCTCTCTCTCTCTCTCTCTCTCACTCACTCTCTCTCTCTCTCCCTCCCCCCTCTCTATCCCCCCCTGCTCCCCTTTACTTTTATCTCCCCCTTCCTGTCCCTATATTTACCACGATCAAAAGACACTCTATCAACACTCAATCCTACACAGTTACAACACCAACCCACTGTCAATGCTAGCGATGAATGAACATAGGTTCAACAATTATGCTAATGTGCATACAAAGAAGTTATAAAATATTCTAACTCAACTTTATCTATGTTTAGTAGCCATGAGGTTACTTTCTTTTTATAAGTGACGGATTTGTAAACACTTGGTAACTTAAGACAATCTGGTAATTTAGGAAAAATTATATTTGCAATGTAGTGTGAATTTGTGCAATTGATGGACTTCTCTAATTTTGGGGCAATAATCCCAGAGGACACTGCCAATCTGGTCGAGTAGCTATGGCTTACTTGATTAAAAATATTACTGTGGTTTTTGAACATGTACATTATAATATTTCTAATATATAAATGTCTAACGTTAAAAACCTTAAATTCATCAAATAACAAATCTGAAGGATAAAGACGATTTTTTTTCAAGGCAGCTTTAATAATTGCTTTTTGGACGATTTCTAATGGTAACAGCGAGCTCTTAAATGTCCCACCCCAAGCAATAATTCCGTACTGCAGAATAGACTGTACGAATGCGTAATAAACCATTTTTAGTAAATCAAATGTTAATATATTACAAAGTTTTTTAAAAATAAAAATGTGTTTCCTCAACTTACTTCTTATATATTGGATGTGAGCTGTCCATTTCAACCGATTATCAAAAAATACTCCTAAATACTTGTACTCAGATACACGCTCTACACATTCACATGACATACAGCCAGCCACTCCGCCACAAGTGTGAAGCCTCAGGTGTAAATTGTCCGGATCATGACCCGTCCGAAGTGCCACTGCCATGCACTTTGTTTTTTTGACGTTGATAGTGAGTCCATTTTGGTCAAACCAGCGCTTTACAGTGTTTAGACCACGCTCAGCTAATTATTTTTATAGTTTGAATAGTAATTGTTGTCTAAGATATTAATATTAGGTATATTATAAATATTTGAAACTGTTATGATTATATTTAATTGCCAACATGAAGTGTTGTTCAAATGTAGTATCTAAATTAACAACGCATTGTTCAGTTTCACATTTTAAAGGTATGAAGGCCAAATGAATTCTATTTTACTGCTGACCAAAGCATAATAATTATTTTTCAAACGTTATACTTGCTTATGTTCTTAAATGTAGCTTTGTGTAATATATATACTTAAATCTTCACGGATAGGCTAACCGTAAGCGCTTTTATGCTCAGAATCCTCAAGCTGCGATTTTAAATATTGAAAAATATTGCATAAAGAGCTATACCCAATATTCTTGTCATGTAATTACAATATATTTGTGAGATTATGTTTGGCATGTAATCTCCTAATTAACTGTTATTGAATTCCTATCATTAATATCTCGTTTTACATCCCATATAAATTCTTAGAGCCTGTAAGAAACGTACCTCATCTGCTTTGTTCTATCTTCTGTTGCTTTCCAGTCTTTTCTTACCAACAGGAAACAGTTATGGATGTATGCCGGTCAGGAAAATTCAAGGGGGTCTATTGTTATCCAAAAGAGACCGGTGAGAATCAGTTGAAGCTTGCTGCTTAATGAAACCGTAAACTTAATGAAACGTAGTTGTAACTCGCGATAGATTGTTTAGCTAATGTAGCTTGTTTAAACCACATAAAATTAAAATACGTGCAAAACCTAATTGTATTATTTTAAATATTGGAATATTTAGCTAACTCCAAAAATTATGTGTCCTTAAATTGTGTAATTTTTTAATGATATATTGCAGTATATAAAGAATAAAGACCCATTTCATAAGAATACGGAGTTTTTTTTACCCATTAAACTGATTCTTTTAGATACCTTACACAGCGAGCACATGAACAAGTTAGGGTAAATAGGATAGACAAACTTAAGCGACATTACCCTCTAATTCTAAGGATGTCTCCATTTCGATGAAAACATTTTCTACTGTGCATTGGTTTAATTGCGTTGCCTGTAATAATATAAAAAGGAAGTGAATGTCAATAAAAATACAACTAAGCAATTTAAAATTTTACATAGATGATTAAATTGTTTATATCCCAGGGAAAATCAATACTTGGCCCGAAAGCAATTATCAGAGGGAAAGTAAATCGTCAGTAGACAATTGGCCAGATTGCTTCCAGTAAAAAAAAACCTTCTTCGTAATTTGATTTCAGAGAGAGAAGGAAATTATGAATAAGCCGTAATTCCTCCTGAATTGTGTCCAGTAAGCTGCTACGTTATCCACTTATTGTTTTTATTCTTTACAAAAATATATAATATATTATATTTTCATAGTAATTCAAATAGTAATATTACACAACGTGTAGGTAATATTGTCTTTTATGTTGTTCAATGTTATCTCATCTTAATATATATATATATATATATATATATATATATATATATATAATACTTTTTGCGTAGTTTTTAGCACTTACATTCGTGAATTCTATATTATAAATTTTGAATAATTTTGCCACTTCCGTACATTTTTCTAAATTGTGTAATTTATTAATCAATTTAGGTCGGATGAATTTTTAAAACAGATCTTCTGCAAAAATTAATTTCCCAGGTGCCCATACATTACTGAAATAATCGCGTACACATTGCTTTCCTAGGTTAACTATCAATGTCCTACTTCTTCAATACATCGAAATTTAGGATTTTATTATCGATATTTTTTTTAATATTTAAGTTTTCAAAATTTCGTCGCCAATAAATGTAAAGATGTTTCTATCATTCATACATAACATTTCTAGCGTTCTACATATGGGGTGTGAGTTCATATTAGGAACCATAAGAGTGGAGAGTGTGTGAGTATTACTACGGAAATTTTCATGAAAATGAACCAATACAATTTAGTGTTGAAAGAGACAACAGAATATATCAAGAGTCATACAAACGAATACAAATATCAACTTATACATAATTTTTGTTATGTCATTTGATAAAATATACTCACTTTAAAAATTTGTGTGTATACAATTTTCTCATTAACATCAATATAATCCAAGATAAAAAAGTGAACATTTTATTTTTATATTTACCCTTAAACTTTAAAACATTCATGAATAAAGTTCTTTCATTAAGAAACAGGAACCATTGAACAAAACCTCAGATGTTACACTGGTTCTATCCGTCTGTGCAAAAATTCTTGACAGAAGACTCTATTCTAGATCCTAAAAACGACACCAATTTAAGACGGAACTGTCCGGTTTTTTTCAATATAATATAATAATTTCTATCAGTCCAAGAACAGTGATTTTTTTAATTTTAGCCATGGTCCAGTTTTAAGTCGTAGTTAGGTGAGATTTAATTATTTTATTTAAGTTAATTTGTGAAGTGTAACCTCATTTATTTGCTGAACCAAAAGATCCAGTGAGCCTTGGGATTCAGTAACGTAAACATAATAAAATACAACCAATCTATTGTTTAACGTTTATTTACCAGTATCTCGTTGGCTAATTATTACGTAATAGACGTTAAAATTTCATTCTTTCACCAGATATGACGTGTTATTTCTCATCTTTTAACACTTCCCGATAACGATGGAAAGGTAATATAATCTTGGAAAGACTTTTTTTAATACATATTGCCCTGGTTACGTTTAGTTACCTTCATGAAAGTGACCTTCAGAATAATGTATTAAACATGTCTTTTTACAGAGTAAATGGTTTCAATTTAATAAAAATAAAATCAACTAGGATAGACTGTTAGAGTAATGTTTTTTAAATAAGAGCTAAACAGTCGCTACACGAAGCCTATTAGTTTTACCGATGGATGCACACAAATGGATGAATTAGGTCCTCCACGTTTTTTAGATGATCATTTCTTATAGTAACTACGTGCTTCACTTATTACATCTACATATCAAAATAAAAGATTTTGTTAGAAATAGAAAAACAGGCATACAAAGGTACAAACACCACGCTTAATTAAAAAAAAATTATCCTATTAACTAGGAAAAATTGGAAGTAGAAATTAAGTTTATAGTCCTTAATAACATGTTATGAATGAGCTTCCAATGCTCCTTTACCACTGATAAATATTTTTTTTATAACAAGTTAATTTTAACTTATTGATTAAACACTAAAAGGAAAAAAATAACATGAAATTGCTTACTGTTTAATGCAATTCCTAAACTAAATAGACAAAAACTAAAAGCTGATGCTGATCCTGTGCAGTTTACAGGAACTTATACACTAGGACTTTATTGTCATATCCCTGCTATCAGCATATTTATTATGTATTCAATAAAATAATTAAATAACTACACAATATAATATTGCACGAGCGCTATGACCCACAAATTGCATTACAACATTATTAAAGCAATTATTTATTTAATTAAAATTATATCAATCTCCACTCAGCTGGCTAATATTACAGCAAATGCCCATACATAATATCTTAGGAATGCTGGTGTCACAAAAGAACATTATAAATGGAGAATGACAAGGTAAAACTGAGATTATAAATAATTCATAGCAACATACTCACAGGTGGTACTCGTATTATATCAAATCCGTGTCAGTTCCAAAATTATTTAAAAACTTTTTGTAGGTTAAAAGGTAATAAAAATAAAGGAAAAATAACCGTCACTTGACTTTACAGATTGTTCATATGTTCATGATGTATAATAATTATTCATTGACAGTAAATCATTACAGCGTTTAAGATATAATGAGTTGTATAACGTTACTATACTATGATTTTAATTATCCGGAATGTGGACTTGGAAAGATCCAATTAATCGGAAGTACATAATAGAATTATTTCACCTTAATCCCGTCGTGATTGAACTAATCCAATTAATGATGTCTCATTAAATAAAAGGGTTAATTGGTTAAAGCCGAAAATAGTAGCCTATAATTAATTAATAATAATGTTACATAATAAAAATTGATAATACTGTTTGCTCTACATCAGGGCAATTAATAAATTGATAGTAAGGCAAAACACAGAAACACAATATGGGAAAACGTTTAGCGATTAGCGGAAATTATATATTTTTTAGACAGTAAATGATGACATTATTTCCTTTCGTTATATACCTTTTTAAGTAATGGTATAACATAAAATACCGTAAAAACGATAGAATCTATGTAATAGGTGAGGTTAAAGGATAGCGATGAAATAAAAAAAATTTTACATTGCTTTAGAAATTTTAACTTAAGTAGGCGTTGATTCCTTCTAATTTTCTCAAATATGAGAGGTAAATAACTCTCTCTCTCTCTCTCTCTCTCTCTCTCTCTCTCTCTCTCTCTCTCTCTCTCTCTCTCTCTCTCTCTCTCTCTCTCTCTCTCTCTCTCCTCTCTCTCTCTCTCTCTCTCTCTCTCTCTCTCTCTCTCTCTCTCTCTCTCTCTCTCTCTCCTCTCTCTCTCTCTCTCTCTCTCTCTCTCTCTCTCCCTCTCTCTCTCTCCCCTCTCTCTCAATGGTCTAGAGAGATGGAATTTCATAGACTTACGTACGAAACTTTTAATTGGAAAGTAAACTATTGTCATAAAGATGAGATAGAGTTAGAAATGGGATATTTGCTATTATAATAGAAATGTACTTTTAACACTTGATAACATCTCAAACACGAATCCTATTTCGTGTTGTGTCACACAAGAGAATGTATTCCGTCATGAATTAAATATTACATTACTATCTACTGCCTGTTTAGGTGATATATTACACTAAAAAGATTGTAACTAAGAAGAGGGGAGTGCTAATTGTAGAACCGTCTAAGACGATATACTATGGATCTGTGCTAAGTAGATAGTGGAGGTTCAAGTTTGCCTCTGACCGTAACATATTTATCACTAACATCAACCTCTAACTCTTGAATTAGCCTCCCCCTCTAATTCTGTTTGATAAGGGTATATCTTAGAACATTGGCCTATGAGGATATCCAGTATAAGGCGTAAATAGAGGAATGCCATCCCCCCCCCAATAATGAACTTAAATAATCTCAAAACAATGTAAGGTTCTAGTTGTCATAAAATTAGAAAAAACTAAATTTATTTATTATTTAAAAAAATCATGCTTTCATTTTTAAAATAAACATAAAAACTGTCCTTACTAGAACATTATAATTTACAATACAAAAACCATCCCGATAACCAAGTCGATTGTTGTAATACTTGTTTTATTGGATCGTGAAAACCAGTAAATATTCCACCTATAATAAACCTATCATACGCTACGGTAATTTACCAATAAAGCCGTAATTAGTTTCAACTGACAAACATTGGAAAATTTATTGAAATACTGTTATTTAAGGATAGAAAAATTAAAAAATTCAATACTATAAGTAAAAGCAATGATTTTTTATGTTTATGCTGAGGTATATTTTAAAGCTATTATTTTATTATTAAACATCTAGCTAAATCAATTTAATCTTATTTAATGTAGTTTATGAATGATATAAACTAACTGGTGATTGTTTCTGTTATTAATAATCTCCACTCAATAGAATTTATATTTCTGTGTGAGGTTTTAATGGTGCCTGACAACTGTTTCATATCTCTGGCATCAAAGCCCCAATTAATATAATTAGTTCCACGTAAGTGTTTTATTGTTAGTGTTGTAAAATAAATTCAGTTTAAGTCGAAATTTTAACCTAATTTATTATTTTTATTTATGATACAAAATATGGCGACTAGGAAAAAGAGAAAAATACACAAGACAGTTTGATGTAGTTGAGGAAAGTGCCTTGGAGCAATACAATGATGGTAATATACTAGTGGGATTGAGATCTCTAATATTAAAGGATCTGAAAATCAATATATTTAATCCTACGATCGAAGAATGGAAGTATTGGATTAAAATATTCAACCTGGTAGTGGAGACATTAGGAATAAAGTATTAGAAGTTTAAATATAATAACCTGCTGACAAAGGTTAGTTCCGAGATTTTTAGTTGATTATTTTTAACCATGTGAAATTAAGGAGGTTTCAAGGCCAGAACTGATTCTAGTACTTTAAAAGGAGTATAGAAGGAATGATAATTATGCGGGAGGCTAAAATTTTATCAACTATACAGATACGAAAGCAAGCTAATTGTTGATTTTGAGATGAGTTTTAGGTCACAGACAACTAAATATTAGTTCAGTAACACCATGAAGATTTTTAACTAGATCAACTGATTTTTGTGATAACTATACTAGTAGACACCACATTTGGACATTTTGCGAAAATACACATAAGCCTTTAGCATTTACATCAGAAAATTAGTCAAACATTTTTGAAATCGCACAGTTGAAACAGCACACTATATGGAAAGGCTGGTTTAAATAATATGGTATCGTCTTAAACAACAACTAGTACATCGTGGAAGTAAACCACAAGCACGTATCTAGTAATGGCAGATAATGTTTTAATTATGGAAGCGAAATTCAAAAGTCTCAAGAAGAATTACCTACAGTATATAAAATGTGTAGTATTTATAAGTCTTTAAATCACTGGACTCAGTGCTGTTCAAAACCTGGGTCAGTGAAAATTGCAAAAGAGTTCGATAAGTTACACAGGACTAACGGTTCAAATCACTTGGTAAAAATATTAACCTACTTTAATTAACTAGAATATGAAGAACAAAATTTACATATGCTAAATATACTTATGGATTTTGAAACTAATTAGTTTATACAACACAAAATTCAGCCACTAATAACAATGTTTTTTACAATAAAAAGTGTATGATAAACCTCAACGGTCCCGTTATTTCAAGCATTCGTTAAACACATTCGTTGTTGGAGAAGAATAATTGAATGGGTCAAGCTCGGGTTCCTGGTAAATTATAAATTGTTACGTACATGGATAATATTTTAAACAATTAATGCATCCTCTGTGAGAATAAATAATACAGGTAAAAGTTAGTATAGGAAGCAGGGATTGCCTCCCAAAACCTGGAGGGTTTTTTTGTGGAGAGATCCACATTGTTAACAATCTCTTTACGTAATTTTTTTATTAATTTAACAGCAATTATTTTCTATCTTAAAATTTAAATACTTCTATTTGTAAGGGTAGATAGACAGGATAATACTTTCTCAAACAACTTTAAAAATGGTTTATTTATAAAGTTTAAAGTTAAAATTGGTTTTGATGAAAATAAATAGTAGTGGTTTGTACACCTTATACTAGTTTATAACAGTGTTATAACCCATCCACGTAAGGAATAATAGCTACTGCCAGGTTTACGAGTCCATTAAAAGTGATTTAAGAATATGAGTCTATTCCTCAAAAGCAATCCCTACCATCGTGTCTAGATTTGTACTACAAAATGTACCCCGCTCACAGATCACTCAAGTTATGGTAAGATACGAGTAATTAACGTCTAGCTTGTTGTTCCAACAGAAGTTATTAGTTTTTAACACGCCTCCTAGAGTGCTCTGTTGTTAGTAAATTGCTGTTGAAGTTTATAGCAACGTCTTGTACTCTTCTATTGTAACGCTATAGTGAACTGCATTATATATATATATATATATATATATATATATATATATTACAGATTCATATGTTTATAAACATTTCTTAAAATATATCGTACTCAATGCGAGACATAAAGTACACGTCAAATAGGCTACAATTTTAAACGTATGAAATCAAAGTTCAAATTATTGTGTGTATATAGATAAAATGTTTTATTGTTTGGAGTTTATTTACATATTGAAATATTTCATCGTTTCTACCATTTTAAATTTTAACTTACGCGCAGCCATATCCTTTACAGTGGCCAGAACATCATCGTATTCGATGTTTCTTGTAAAGAAACAGTACATTGCCCATGTTTCAATTGTATAGTCCAGTCCGTTTTTTAAATTACTGGGCGGATGGATAGGGAAATTGACTGACAGATATTAACTTTTTAACCAAGTCGTGTAATACAACACATTGGTTACTTTACAAAGTGGCAATTTCAAAACAGAAATTTTACATAGTTTACAAAGCATACAATATACTCGCGAAAAAGCGTACAAGACTGAGAAAATTGTACTATTCGTAAATAGTAATATTAATAATTTTTATTGCAGTAAAACCATTAAAAAATAATAGTAGTAATCTTACGGAGCCCAGCTAATACGTATCAGATTTGCAGCTTTATGTACTTCAGTGAATTACTAAACTATATTTCGTTTTTTTAATAAGGTCATCTATAATGCCCTATTGTGAAAAAATCCTTGGATAAGTTTACTTGAAATTATGCACATTTATACATGGCAAAACATAAATTATCTTAGTTAAACATTAATTGCTTTAGGTAGCGTATGATTTCCAGCGTTTGGGATAGCTCTGGTATCATAACATGTATTGAACACAATACACAATTTTTTTTTAATTGAGCATTATATTTCTAATCACTTACTCTCAGATTAAAAATAGTTAAGGGGATTGGGTACTTTAAAAGATCTGTAAAGTCTACTTTTGGTTTATTGCTTTATAAATTTACGTTTATTTTCGGTTAAAACGATGTAGGAATGCATGCTATTTAAGTGGAAAATATTGATGTTTTTCCAGAAAATTCTTCGCAATGGTAAATTTATTTATTTTATTTATTTACAAAAACTATTACTGCAAATAAATGACTATAGAATTAAAAACTTTCTGTTAAAAATGTTTAGATACTACATTGTGGTCATACAATAACCTTATATTTACTGCAGTTTCTGATAAAAACAAAGCAAAGTAGCCTAGTTTAAAAAGTGTGAAATAGTAGCCCACTTGAATAATAATTCCAAATCAGTGTATAATTACAATTTTTATAAAATGAAAATATTATAAAACTCCCTAGGACATTTATCGCACTATTTTTGTTATTAGTACACATTATATTTCAAAAAGGTTCATTTACTAACCAACTAGTTTGTATGTGTAAATTACACACAAATATGCTTAGATTTTATATTTTCACGAGAGCGCTTCCAATTGATAGTAAACAAGCACCTATAATCTGGCCAAACTGGAAGTTATATAGAGTTTCACTAATCTATATACAGTTTGCTGTAAAGAAAATATTTTAAGTTCTTTTCTTGGGCCCACGGTATAATAATAGAGAAAGAAAACCTTACTCAACCTTAAAGCCCAAAGAGTGAATACCATTTTTAAAGAATATACGCTAAGTACACTTTAGGGAAAATACTTTACAGTTATAAAATTAATAATAGATGGTTGTATTATTATTCTGATATATAGCTAGGTAATGTATTAAATAATTAATTGTCATAAGAGGAAAAATAATACTATATTTTAACAAAGAATATATTTAGACTTAAGTATGCTGAAGATAAAGTTTACGTCTTATAACAAACTTCCGAATATTTTTATTAAACTTTTGTAGTTTGCAGGAAGTTTTCTATGTTGACCATCCCCTCAAAGTAGTTGAGAAATCCCTTCTGCAAAGGACTTTATTATGTGGCCTTTATGAAAATCTTGAACGATTAACTTAATGCAATTTTAAGTTTGTTTTGACATAGCTTTGAATATATTGTGGAGCATTACAACATAATATAGTAGGTTGCTTCTGAAAGTTATTATCTATTTAAAAGAAACATTTTAGGGTGATTATATCTTCTACAACTATTTCCTAACTCTTAGCTACATGAATATAATTTAATTGATTAAGGGATTGATGAACTTTTTGGTGAAATAAACTTACTATGGTAAGATAGCTCTTTATAAAGTTTAAAAAAGGAAGTCTTCACTCTAATTTTTTCATTTTATGTAACAAAATAAAAAGAATAATTACCAAAGTCATTACTATTTCCGGTTTTGTAATACGTCACAGAGATTAAGATTATTTCTTTTTCTTTACCCTAGTAACCGATAAGATCGCTACCATATTTTTACCCATTCACCATTTTTAACACAACATAAACTTAAAACACAATAATAATCTTACAAATTGTAAAAACTACAAATTTTTATTAATACTGTATTTGCAAGAACTGAAAAAGTTAATCTATGACCTCTTAGGCATTGCTTGCGTTGAATCTAATATACATATTAAACTTGACAAATGAAAATGAATAACCTTTAAACGCAAGCAACAAAACTACATTATTAATTACTATACACGATATTTTTTACTACTCAAACTAACAAAACATATTCAAATAATACAGTTATAATATATATAAAAATGCAAGCTCTCTCTATTCATCCATTAACTTTATTTCCTTACTTTGAATTATGAATCTAATGTCGATACTACATTTCTTCCTTTGATTAAATTTACTCGTAGTTATTTATTACGTTATCTCATAATATATTAAACATATTACCTTTCCGGAACTATGAATTATATTTTATAGGTTACTAGCTGTTTTACCACTTAACCTTGCACTGCTAGTCCTTGTAAAATCTCCATTGTTTGACATTCAATTCTTGCAAATCCTCATTGAATGATCTTAATGGTATCTCTTGATTCTTCTAAGTTAACTAAACTCTAATATTATAAACTAGATAAGATTTTCTATACCGTCCCTGAGGTGAGTATTCATTATATAACATAGACAAATATAAAATCAGCATAAAATGGAAAGTTCGAACGTACAAAATTAAATAATGGCCGAACCATTCAATATAAATGTATTATTATTCGGCTTTGGACTTTACCTAATTGTCATCTATGTTACTCGTACATTGCATGTATTACTTTAAGACACACAATAAAATTATACCAGAAGAATACATTGAAATTTAGTCTAGTGAACAAAAAATACAGAAAATATAAAAATAAATAATCATATTAAATATAACGCTAAATCTCCCCCCTAACAACAGAGGCTGATATTAACATTTCTATGATAGTGTCATAATAAACCATAAATATTCTGCTAACCAAGCTAAGCATGCTACATTGAGGTGTCAATGATGTATGTAATCCTGTCACTGGCAATATTCTGCTAATGAGACTACACCGTAAATGTATGAGTGACTGATAAACCACAAATGCGTGTAAACACAAACGAAGTGACTATATATTGTTAGAGGATATATTTACTGTTCAAGCGTGCGTTTGAATTTCAACATTGAGACACATTTAGTGTGTAGTTTTATTATAGCTACATATTAGAGACGTGCTTGGTTACTTACTTGCTTACTTACTTACTTGGTTACTTACTTACATGCTTGGTCATCCGTATTTAATAGTCAAATAAAGTATTATATACAGAGTAATATGTATTATAAATATACTTATGAATATATATGTAAAAGGAAAAGAAATATCGTACCAACATTTAATAAACGATTTCAAAAGGTCGAAAAAAATGTATACAAAAAAGTAATCATTTTACAATATGTTATTAATGATTTCATTCCTTTAAATTATTTCTATAATAATTTTCAAGTATACGTCAATCATTATAGGTCTAATTTTTATACTGATAATTTCTGATGTTAAAAAGTCTAATAACGTTGCTTTATTAGGTAATAATTGTTATTGAGTGGGTAACAAAAAAAAAAAAAAAAAAAAAAAAAAAAAAAAAAAAAAAACAATAGCAGTCTACAAACAATGGACGTAAATATATGTATTTAAAACTGGAGAATATATTTTTTTTATTTTGTACATATTTTTAATTACAGTTTCATGATCAATTCGAAGAGTTTGATTCTTCATATATTCCAATTTATTTCTCATCTCTGAGACCATTCTATAAAGTTTACTGCACAGATGGTAGACAAGGATGTATATACTTCGACCCGTTGATCTCAAAATCAATAGGCTTCTTACTTGAAGTAGGAAATAATAAAATATACGTCATATCAAGTGTCTTGGATATTTCTATGGAGAGTCATCGCACAAACTAAAAGAACTTTACTTTTTTGTGCTAAATATTATGAATTCGTAAAATAAAAGAGGCAGCACAAAAATGAACACAGATCACTCTTTTACGTCCAAATGCTAAAATCAATAGTGTTCTTTCTGGGAAGAACAGGAAATCACGTACCGAATTTCACGTATCTATAACCACCCTAACAACGGTCATCGCACTGAGAGTCAGACTGACGGAGAGACGACACGATTTAATAAAGCTAATAGCGTGCTTTATAATAGAGTAGAAACATATATTGCAAAAGCAAATTTGTTAATAAGCGGAGTGCAGAATAAAGCTTTATGCATCATAAAGCACTCATGTAACAAAGGAAATTCTTTACTTATACCTCCTCTACTTCAGTGTCTTTATCAAAGGTTGTAGAACAGACTTTGTAGGAGCATATAACAAAAAGCTTTAATTAACATTTTAGCGGAAGTTCCCATCTTATGTTGTGTAAGACCCAATAAGCTACAGTTAACTAAATTTTGATATTACAAAAGCATGTAAATTAAGTGCACAGAAGTGGTGCAAGTAGCAACAGTTTTTACTATTGCATACAAATCTGGTTATGTTTGTGCAATCGTAATATTTTTTTAACATAATCACGTAAGAGTTACCAGTTATATGGAAATTTAACGTGAAAATTCCTAGTGTTACTGGTTAACACTTATGCCTATTCCTATTGTGAAATTATGAATGACCCAATGGTCGTAAAAGCTCTCTTTTAGCTCAGTCATCAGACATTACAAGTTGTAATCACTATAATGTTATAAGACGATCATATTTTAAATTGATGTTACCGATATTTAAATTTCTCTATGTTTGCAGCATTGAAAATGTTAGCATATATTATTTATGAAGTGCTTGATCATTAGTCTAGTGCATATATAAATGACTAAATTACTATCTAAATTGTGATAATATATGTAAAATATTATGAAACCCATTTTGCTGCATTTCTTAATTAAATTAAATGATATTTAGTCTAGTGCTAAAACTGTTTCAGGTTCAGAATTGCACAACTATGTATTGTGACCAATATATGAAATTTAATTTCACGGCATTGGACATTCAAGTGAGTTAGGCGCATGAACTGCATTATAACCTCATTCTGACTAAGCAACAAGCACAGTTAGAAGTTAGAGTGCCTTTTCACTCGTACTAATCTCGAGCGAGTCATGTACCAGTGCTTGTAGCTGACATTTACATCTACCGTAGCTCAGTGACATTGGTGTGGTCTGACAGGTCATAGGACCTTGGATGGGATCACTATCACAGAGCTATATTTTTGCTGTGAAGTTGAAATTTATTTACTTGTTTTAAACTCTTTAATGTGATGTTAAAATATATTACAACCCTTAAAATGTTTTACTATCAATTCTCCATTTTGATTATTTATACATTTATTGTTAATTATTTATTCAACTGAATTAATACTATTTATATTCTAATGTGTTTCCTTCCCTAAAAATTTAATTTTATATAAATTCAAGAACACGCGGTAATATAAAAATGACATATCAAATAGAAGAATCAAAGAAGGGAAACCTCTGTAATTCGACACAAGTAGTTTACCACTTTTCGTCTACCTCGACTCCCGTTGTCCTGTCCCCTGCCCCACTGATCACTATATCGTCTGAGAGAAAATCTTCCTCGGCAGATGAGGATGCCTCACCGACCTCAAAGCCATCCATACCATACCTGATTATGGAAAATGAATGCCTTAGGGAGGAGATAGTTAATCTGAAAAAAGATCGCTGTGTTTTATTGAACCATTCAATAGAATCTGACTACGCAATACACAGACAAGATTTTTGTTGCGGCCTTCCCCTCAAAAAATGACAACCTAAGTGACAATCATTCATTATCTTTCGAGAATTTGTAATTTTTTCTCCCACGCTACTAGGTCCTCCTTAATCCTATCACCCGACCGGCAAGGTTAAGTTAAATGATCTTTGTCAGACGTGGTTGTTTGCGTTGATTTTATAATGCAGGAAATAAAATAGTAGTCGACTCTTAATATTTTTAGTTGGTACATATTGGGAACTGTATCAAATTAAACCGTATTCTTGGCGAAAATGAATAGAAAAAAAGTTATCTGAAGCATATAACAGCAAGTTAATAATATTTTTATACGATGACATCTTTTTTATAATAAAAAAGTCCATATACGATAAAGCAATCTCAAAAAAAATATTGAAAAATATTATGACACATTAGACTAATTATTCATTATGTCCTTTTAAGCGAAAATCAGTTTTACCCATTTATATCACACACAATCTAAGAGCTAATGGGATTTGTCTATTAAATTGATGTTTTATCCCTGATCCAGAAGTTTAAATCACTAAATGACTGTTTTAAGCCAATTAGTAGAATTGGCTGGATCTAGTCATTAGTGATGTCTGGCATGATGTCATTGGTGAGATTCTACCTCATCCGCCCTAAAATAACCCTCTTATACCAATAATAATGTAGATAGATTCATTTCCTTAAACCAATTGGCTCTTATACTGATTACGTTATGAGCGAAGTCCTTGAATGTGCAAAATTACTTTTGTCAAATTTATGCATTTGATGATTTAAGTAAATGTAAAGTAATGTATCAATGTGTCCATTGCCACGTGGGATCTGCTTTTACCAAAAGATATTGTTTGATTTAGTTGTTATCAAAGTGTATAACAATAATTTAATGAATTAGTATTAATTCAGTTATAAGCGATATAAATAAATATTGCTGATTATAATAAAACTATCTAAAATTTTCCACTTACATTGTAGTATTTTAAATTAATGATAATTCGTGTTATCACGTTCAACAAGAATTTAAGAAATGATAACAATTTAAAGTTTATAAAGCTATTTTAAAACAATGAAAATATAATCTTTGTTCAATATTACATTTAAGCCATCATACTTTTATGGAAAAGGAACCATAAAGAATCCTTAAATACTTAGACAAATTTATTACACAAAAATATTTGACGTGTAATTGGAAATGTTCAGTATGTGCTGAATTTCAGTTGACAATTTAATATAAACAATAAAAATTAAAACCTCATTACGAAACGGTTTAATTAACTTTAGAAAATGTTTTAAAATGCTATCTTAATTATTGACAGTATTGGATATAGGTAAGGGAGCCGGTTATATTTTATAAATATAAATATAGCTCTGTATTACTACCATCTAAAAAACTTATTTTACTTACTGAGGTTTAAGGAATAAAATTATTTTACACATGTTAGTATCTCTTAAACTTTACTAAATGGTTGAATTAATTCTATATATAATACAGTAGCTTTCTTGTAATGAGGAATAAAATATGGTAGATTTGTTAGAAATTAAATTTTTTACTGAAAACATGGTTAATTAAGTAAAGTATACTAAATAGAGACCAAATTGGTATAATAGAAAGAATCTGTGCAAACTCTTTCAATTCATCGCTACCAAAGCTAAAATTGTAATGAATAACTACCTGATTGATAGAAGAACAATAAGTGGATGAAAGCGTTTAATAGATACACTGGTATTCAAGTACGTAATGAAGGTTACTAATTATTGTGCACATAGCACCGCAAGGTTTAAAATCTGGTTTTATAATATTCAGCAGGATATTGTACACACGTTATGCACTTGTTTGAGAGAGAATAAATTACTATTAGGAATATACAAACATAATAATATAGACGCCTCTGAAATTATTTTGGCGTAGCACTATTAAAAAAAATTTTGAACTACGAGTATTTTGGTAGGATCTGTATAGTTATAGTAAACTTAGAATTTAAAAAATTGTATCTTTTTTATCCAAGACAAATTTATATAAATTATTTTTTAAACCTAAACTTTAAAAATATTTGATAAAAACCGTATTAATCATAGAAATTAGAAAGTTTTAAAAAATAACAAGAATAATTTTGTAAACATTTTGCAGAAACTTTGGAATATAATTGTTTATAATCTATTTTATTACAAAATTAAAAGGTGAAGAAATATTGAAACAAATGTATTTTTATCTTTGTTTATGTCGGAATATTTTAAAGTTATAATAATTTAATACTAAAACTGCTAATTTTAAACGAATGTATTTAGGTCCAAATGCGCAATATAATATTTTAATGTGGATTTAAGTCATGTAATATTTATAAAAGATATATTTGTGCAGTAATTACTAGTGTATTAACACTCATATTTCAACCAACCGAATTATAAATACTTTGCAAATATTTGGCGTATACGTACGTCATCACGATGTTAAACACATTGATTGATCATTGTTTTGTAATTTAATGTTTTATCATGGCATTTTTACAAACGAACAATAGTTACATAAACATCGCACACACACTAAAATAGACTGAAATTGTATATTTTCTACCTTCAGGTTTTGCTTTTATATGGTAGGATGATATTATTACAATTTATCCAACAATGTTGATACAAATTAAACAGAGCACTTCTTCTTAGTAAACGCATTTTAAACTGTAATTGTCTGTATATTACTCCGTTTTTTACATATTTGAACAGCCTTTGGAAAAAAAAAACAATCAAAACTATTTACAAATGGTGTTAGGTAATAAATTACAATCTACAGATAGTGCTAACCAAAGATTTATTAGAATTCATTAAATATGATGAAGTTGTTATAAATATTTTAGTAATAAATGTTAACTATAGAAACTTCGAAAAGAATACATGAATTTACTGTACACAAACCAATAAGATGTTAGCACAGAAACTGTTATTAGTACTCGGCCATACAATTGAATTAGTTAATCTTGTATATATGAATAAATAAATTTATAGAAGATAAAATAAATATTTTATGTAAAAAATAAACTCATGTGTTAAATAAATATCTTGAAATGGTTCAGTTAATTATATTAAACGGGTTTATTAGCACCATTGGTATTTTCATTCGCCATTCACTTTTTTCATGAAGTTCATGAATAAGACTTGAAGTTATAAGATTAGAAAAAAGTATTTTTAAACAATGAACCATATAAATAGTTTGAGTTATATTCTAGGAGGCAATACACTTTTGCAAGTTATTGTTAACAAATAAATTCCCCCAAAAAGTTGTAGAGATATTTTACGAAAAAATAAAATGTTGCATTTTATGTATTCCCTACATTCTGAATAATGTAGCACTTCATGGTTTGCAGTTTTTGAGGAGTTTGCTATGATATCTTTAGAAGTATTAACTTTTTTATGCAATAAAAATATATGATTTTTATTTATTGTAACCATTTTTGAAATATAAAGAAGTTCTGTTAAGTACAGTTTAACGTTTGTAGTTGTTTGCAAAATGGATTTGAAACGTGATCACAGCGGTTATAAGTGCTGAATGTGTGGGATCGTTGCCCTTCTGTGTCCAAAATACATTTTGGACCACTGTTAGAGAATGGGCGGGGTTTCTATATAAATAGTGAAACCATTGTTAAACTAATTTTATCTAAGTTTGGATAAACATGTATGACTATAATTCATGTATATTAAAAAATGTATTGCAATAGTTTAAATGTGTGTTGAAAATATTATAAACTACTACTGCTAATTTTCCCATTAGTATTTTCCCATTACTCTGTGTCATATTCCAAAATAGATAGTGTGATTCGTTCACTTTTGAAATTGGATCTAAGTCAAACACATTTATTTACTTCTATGCAAATACTGAATTTAATGAATATCTTACAACATTTTTGACAAAACGAACTAAATAACCGGCCACAGTTTGACTTTAAATAATTATGTATTAAAAGCTCCTATAGTCTAATTCAAAGTAATTTATCCAATATTTAGCTTAAAATATTCCTCGAATCATACATTACTTGAAAGCAAGCCTTATTACGCTTCTTAATTAATACATAAGATAGCAAAATATAATTGGATTTTAAATAACACCAATTTTAGTTATTTTAAATGTTTAAAGTTTAGAAAGTCTTGGTTTTGAGTAAAGATCACACAAATCTCTAAAGTCCCTGTAAGAGATTAATATTACTCCAGTGAAAATTTTGTCTTAGGTCTTGAATAATTTTTAAACGCGATTTCTCTAGTTTCCTTTTTTGCACTTATGTACCATTATCTCAGAAACTACTCAAGATATCTCAATGATTTTTATTTTGTTTTTTAGAAAATTTAAAACTAAAAAAGTTGACTGGGCAGTTGAGCTAAATTTTCCCCTAGGCTTGTTTGTTATCGCACGCCATAGCTTGCTTTGTTTGTCTTTGATTCTATAACCGTAAGGATTGTTTGAACCCACCTGGTATAAAATTTGTGGTAATCATCTTCATGAAGTAAACTTCGTGAAATCTGTGGGAAATTTTCTGAGAGTTCAGTAATTATCAAACGGCTGTTTTATGAACTTCATAATTTGTTTTCAACGTCAAATGTTTAGTCAATAGGCTAGACCGACCACTACGATTATCGTCATAATCAGTGTTGTGGCCATTGTTTAAGTTAATAAACTTCAGACCGTTTTCACAAACTTAGCGATATATTTAAATTTGTTATGGGTTTTTGCCAGCAAGTCACTGAATTCACTTCCTCATTGCAAAACACATTTTAAATATTCGAAGAGAGAAAAGTAAAAGGGATACAGACAGCGAGCGACTACAGCCCGCTGCATTCTAAACGCTAGAGTGTTTTGAAAACAAGATGGCGAATGTAGCCATGCCCATTTCAGCACCATTCAGGCATTCAGGAACGTCTGTTTCTTTCCGGATCGACCTAATAATAATAATAAATTATTTATTGCGTATAACATAAAAAATGTTATAGCAATCGTCAAGTATATTGAGTTAAATTTTCCATTCGTCCTACCATAGAAGTCCCCTCCATACGTACAAGTTGTGCGTTCACTCTCTCTCATTCATTCGAATTTATGCACCACTTGGTCTCCCAATTGTGTGCTATAAACTCGTCTGTACTGTAGAACGCATGTGTAATGAATGTTGTTTTTAGACGAGCTTTGAATGCCTTCAGCATGGGGACCTCGTAACATACTTACATTTACAACTAAACATAAATCTTTAGTTTTAAATTAATCTAATTTAAAATTACTATGAAATTATTGTTAGCTTTAAAAAACAAGCGTCAAAATCAATATAATTTTTACATATTTGTACAATTATTACAACGAAAATTCGCATTAATTCTACTTTCATTACAATACCCAAGTACCACACCCAGAGCCGCCAACCGCTATACCCTCCGAGCCCCCAGCTTCAAGGCCTCAACTTACACCGCGAATCAAGCGCACTTATCAATATCTCTAATATTTACATACAAAGCTTTCTAAAATATAAATACAGAAACTCTAAATGATTTACTAAATGTTATTGTGTCATGAATTGGAATAGATAACAAGAATCTGTCCCTTCTTGTAATTCGTTCACTAATTTAAGACATAGATTGAAAAATGTTTGACATATAGCTGGGGCAATTTGTTTTAAAAGAGCGTGCAACAGAGTTATATAGTTATGTTCATTAATATCCTGTAACTTTAAGTTTAATAATCGTTTGAAGTAGGGTGCTACGTCATCATCACTTCTAAAGATTGAAATTAGATATAATGGAAATGTTGTGAGCACACTGAGTTTACTAGTAAACTCTTCAGTCACGACGTCAATGAGTACGTCATAGTAATTGAAGTGAGACAGTAAAAGATTACATTAGCATAACTTTTATATGCAGTGGTTGATTTGAATCAAGCAGCTTGAGTTTTTTAATACCCGCAAAGACCTTATTAAACGTCAAGGAAGCCTGTTCAGTCTATCCTTAGTTTTTGTCAATAATAGATCCTAGATAAGAGATGTTTAAGCAATTGAAACTCTTAAAGAGATGAGAAGTCAGTAAACTTATCTTTTGTGCGCGTAGTGGTACTGATGTACTCAAATACTGAAAGATAAGCCAAGTAGTTCGCTGAACGTTATTAACGCTTATTAGTTTCTCAATATTATATTTCCGTACCGCGAACAATTCATTGCTCAAGAACACTCAACATTAACGTATCTTACATTCTAGGTATCAGGATAGTAAAATTTCTGTAGAAAAAGTCTTCCAGGTATTTACCACTCATACAGAAAAGAAGTTCGTAACAATATGGTGAAATTTAAGAAATCCTTTTCAGAAGTCCTTGTCTATTTTGTAAGTACAAGTGAGCACAACCTAATGATTACAGGAATGGCTTATGCCACTTTAGCGTTTAGATGAGATTTACTGCTCTTTTAGGAGTCCCTATCTATAGGCTTGTATATGCCTCATAGAAAATGTTTCCTCAATGTCGTAATGGAACTAGCACTACAGTAAGGCACCGTAAATTATGAAAATAGTTTAGTTACTCGTAAATTATTTAACAAATAATATTTAAATGTGTGTTAATATGTTATAATTTTCAATACATAAAGAACGTTGAATTGTTTAATTCATATTGATATAAAATTGGGTTTTCCTTTTTACCATACGAATTTAAAATCTGATTAAGGAATTTATCATTTTTGTATACATAGGCTTTAGAAAGAGTAATTCTGATAAACTATAGAGGCTGCATTTGAGTTTCCGTTCTTGTCGAATTCACTTTAGCACAGCTTGTGTTTCACAGAGAGAAATATCTCACTTATATAACGAGTATACATAGGCTCTAGATATAACTAAGTAGTAGGATATCTGACGGTTCTAGCATTTTTTATTAATTTCACATCTTTTTAGCATTTGCATTTTATGTCTACGTATAATTACACGATAACAATAAAGATCTTTTTCTTAATACATCATTATAGATTATTATTCAACTATTTCCTTCTAATCTGTCATAATAATATTATAGATTCCATATTTTTCGAAAGTATTTTCATGTTAGATGATTACTTAAACACAATTTAAATGTCCTGGGTTCGACGAGGTTGGTATCCAATTTTTTGGATATGACAATGAACAGAGACATTTATTTATGTAGAAATATCTTCTATAAATAGGTTTTAATAGGAAAAAAATATTTATTTACAAGTAAGTAATTTCTTACAAGAGATCAAATCTGTTTATAAAACAAAACTGACGATTCTGTTTACTTTTTTTTTTTGCTCAAAATCTACACAACGTGTTTTGATAATTTATGAACACAAACTGAATTTATATAAAACGAGTACCGCCTGTCAGTCTGTTGCTATTGATATTTCTTAATCTCTGTTTAACCTGATCCTTTTTAATTATAACATTATTGTAAGACAAAAACACAATCTAGCTTAACATAATATGTATGGCAATTACAGTAATATTGTTCAGCCGAGGGGAGCGTGATATAATCTTAATTAATTGACTCATTACTGCAGTAATATTTTAATGAGATCTGAGAGTTATAATCTTCTTACAAAGCAACATTATATTAAGCATTTAATTTATATTTATGTTATTTGTGTAATAAGGTTTCATTTGAGTATTTTATAGAAAATAATATAAATATACTGATGAGATAAACAAATCTTAAAGTATAGTTTCCTGCAAATTCCACAGTTTATTATGACCTTTACGTATTGCGTTTATTTTAATAAGTACAATTTTACATTATTTGATTACTTTTATAAATATAAAAAAATTTAAAATAACTTTTAATTACTAAATATTATTTATCAGCCTTACTATGCCTTGAGCACTCATTATTTAAATATTATTCAGTACAGCGTAATTAATGTATAATTCGATTTTTTCATAGATTATAGCATGAACTAAGTACGGCGACCTCTTTAAAACTTTTACAAATTTATCGTGTTGTGTATGTTTCTGATTTAATATTTGCTATAAAAATGTTTATTAAAAAAAAATTATGGTTGCCTGTAAAGTCGGTTTTACGGGCGAAGATTTTACGTGACAACGTCTTTTTCTCGGTAGAATATTTATTGATATGAATATTATTAAATTGCACAATAGGAACAAGGAATTGAATGAAAATAAGAATTGCACAAATTTTAACTATAGAAATATATTGTGTTTACTAAAACATTGTACATAATTTGAAATTAATTAAAATTTGTTATTGTAAATGGTAAAGTTGAATAAAACATTTACTAAAATTGGAATTTGAAATTCTTGCTAAACACAGTTAAATTCTAACTCCGCGCGTGGTGATTGGTCGGTTTAGTTCGTTTGTTTGGTCGCACTGTTATGACAGGTTAGAGGTTATAATTTGTTATTTTAAATGTTTGACTAGCAATACGCGCTGTTTCTTCTCAATCGACTGAATTACGATTGATTGCAGAGTGATTTAAACTAATAATTTACTTAACACTATCGACATTTGTCAATAGTATGACATAACCTATAAACTCAGTTTCTCAACTTTTGTGTCAATCTAACAATTAATCAATCAATCATAGCTTACGATAATGAAATATCAGTGTACAATTATTTACCTTTATTGTTGTAGTTGTTGTAAATGACGAATCTAAGCACTCCACATTTTCACGAATAAACATAGTTATCTGCTTTATACCGTGCGGCGGACCCACAGTTATCTGCTTTATCCCGTGCGGATCCCGTGCGGCGGACCCACTGGACGGGCATCGTAACGTTACCGGGCGTTACACTTTTTCATGAGTGACTCCGAGCCGCAACCTAATTTAAGACGTTGTCACGTCAAAAATCATATTCGTTATTGAAAAATTAAAATAACAAGTAAGAACGTAGTCCCTGTAAGAGATGATTATATAAATATAGTGGAAGACCTACCTCATTCACTAGTATACATCCAAGAGCAGAACTTGTAGGCTTCATGTGGCGTCCGTTTAGCTTTTATTTGATAAATTAAAAAATTCCATTTCTGTTCATTTTATTTTTTAATTTTAATTAAACATTGTGAAAACTAAATATTGAATCAACTTCTTTGGAATTAAATTTTACGGTTAGATCAATACTTATTACAAAATGTATTTCCAACGCAAAATTGAGATTTAGGAAAGATAAAATTATCTTTCCTCTGTTACCGGGAAGTAATTTTTAAAATATGACAAGGAACCCTACCTATCTGGCCAAACACTGATGTTATAACGTGTATTATAACTATTATGTAATGGTTAGCTAAACATACTTGCCAATAAAATATAAACAATAAATTAGTTCTACCACAACATATTAATGCTAACGAATCCCAAGTCCCATTGGATATGCTAGTTCAAACTAAATTTACACTTAACAGACGAAGTAGTAAAAAGTTAAGTGGATACAATTAGTAAAGCACACCTATTTATGTCGTGAAACTGGGCCACGCATAGTTACAAAACTTTTCACTAAATTTGGTCTGACACAATTTATTAAAAAGACCCATATAACAATTGCGTTCTTGTCTATCATCTAAAATTGGATCTTCTGTTAAGAGTTATTGCATGGACGGATATAATATATGTAACATGTTTACATTTGTAGAAAGGTTCCTGTTCTTTAAGGGGAGAACTGTATTAATGTTTGAGACTGAAAGTTCAAAAGTAAATATTACATTGAATTGTATACTTATTATATTTTTATTAGGGAAAACCTTGATGGCAAGAAGAAAATCACAGATTAAACGAATTTGTAAACTGAGTATATTTCATTATGTGACACAGTAACAAACGTAATTAAGTATTTTTTTATTATTGCATTATATGAAGCTCATTATGTTTTTTTTTGCATCTTTCAATATTCAGTATTATCGATTCTATTTTATGGAAATTTTTCCAATGATGCTCACACTCTCCACTCTTATATTTCTTAATATTAACTCACACAAAGCCATTTCATACGACTTAGCATCTATTTACTTTACATACGTTTTTAGGTAGTAGACGTGGAATAATGGAATCATTACAACAGTTATAATAATAGCATTTTCAAAAGCTAAGTACTTCAATTATTTATTAGAAAATTCTAACTGTAAATATTACCAAGAGGGAGGGAGGTAAAAATAACATAGGGGAGCAAAATGTCCGTGATTATTCCTGGAATGTACAGGCACCAGGCGACCTTGTTTTACAAAAGAGCTATATAAAACCTATATGTTAGGAATTAAAACTGGTCAATAAAATAATAAATTCTCAAAAAGTTACGTAAGTAGCAAAAATTATTAATATTAAATAGAATTATTTTATTGTACTGACAACTTCTCAATTAAGTAAAGAATTTATATTAGGTCAAATATTACATGATAATTTCAAGAAAATACATAACTAACGATGTAGATATTAAGACGAGATAACATTTAACAACATGAAAGACAATATTACTTATTCACCTAAGTTGTGTTATCTTACTATTTGAAATACTATGAATATATAATATAATATATATTTTAATAAAGAATAAAAACAAAAAGGGAATAACGTAGTATCTTACCGGAGAACATCCAGGAGGAGTTCCACCTAATTCATATTTTCTTCTCTCTCTGAAATCAAATTACGAAGAATGTTTTACTGGAAGCAATCTGTCCAATTGTCTACTGACAAGTTACTTTGCCCTCTCTTAGATTTTCGGGAACATTATAGATTTTTCCTTAAAATTAAAAATAAGATCTTCCACCCAATGTTTTATAATGTTCAATTGTAATTTTATAGACATTCACTTCCTACTTATAATATGTGTGTGTGTGTGTGTGTGTGTAAAGGAAAATATGTAAACACAATAATTAAACCTAGAATGAGTATTCGCATTTATTATAATTATATATGCTTTGAAAAAAATCATATAACCTAAGCAAAGTGACATTACTAAACAAGCGTCTTCGGGTTAAAATTGAAAAACCTAATTAAGCTGTAAAAATCTCTCTCGGACAGTTAATTCCTAAAATATTTCTTCAAATAGATGTATTTAGATGAAATGTTTTTTTTTTTGTAAAATTAGTCCTTTGGCCTAGATTAAAATAACTTACTAAAGAGAAAAAGAAATATAAAGCTTCAAACGATATGTAATCATTTATATGTTAATTAGGTATTAATTTTAACAATAGGAAAAGGCTGTATATCAAAGTTTTAAACTATTTGGACTATTATAAGACTATTATAAGATATAACAACGTAAATCAGAAATTGTGGTAACGTTAAAATATTATGTCTTAATAAACGTTCCTAAAATTGTAACCCTACATAAGTAAAAGATGATTCTCAACGCTATCTTTTGTATAACAAAAAGTGTCCTACAATCTTTCTGAGAATCAATGTAAATAAAAAAACCCTTAGGATCGAAAAGATAGACGGCAGCTGCTATGAAACCAACAGAAGATAGAAAGATATACATTTTAAAAATTTGATAAAATTTAAATATAAGTGTATCTTTCACGTTGTCCTGAAATATATACTGTGCTAACATAACCGGAGTCATACTGCCAAGATAATGAGTATAGTGCATGAGCCAAAATATTATTTATGAAGTTCAAGTTTTGTGGACTCTGAGCGTAAAAGGGCTTATTGTGTGGTCCCACGCCTAAATAAGGACAATAAAATTTGTACAATATGTGTCTTAATGACAAGGGTTTCTAAATCTACCACTGTACATTTGGAAAAAAAAACCATGTTATCCAATATATAAACATACACTGTCTTTTAACTTTGTATTTTTTTTCCAACGGACAAAAATTTCATTGAAGGCACTCGTCTGATAATGGCCTAAAAGTTTAGAACGAGGCCGAACTATTGGAGACACTTCATTAATTGCCACTATAAACCTTTGGCGAACACTCCTAACCCATTTATCGAACCCCATTGTGTGAGTTATATTTCACGCACATCCACTGATTAGTTTTTTGGAGGAATGGGCATTTAAAGAACTGAAGGCATTGGTCAGGTTTGATATCTTGGTTGATTGCCACACTTTGTTCCCATTTAATACAAAAGTGGGAGAATACCACACAACGTGAAGCGCAACTTGCTTTATCTAGGTTCAATGCAAGATATTTAATCCTATACGTAATATCATTATTGACAAATGAATCTACACCAATAATAGAGAACATAAATTTGTACATTCCCGGGGATAATGAAATTTTGGTCAGCCTAATGAGTGACAGTCCTCAAAAACCTGTAGTTGGACATGCACGTTAAAAGGATTAATTCTTGTCTATTTATAAATTGTTTCATACAAAAATTAAATCCTTATAAGGAATTATTTTACCAATATATCTCCTCACATGAGACAGATAAGGTTTTAGTCACAAAATAGGGGTTTTATATCAGTTTAATCAGGTTAATATGTATTTCAATGCCAAGTATTAAATTACGTGTTGGGATAGACACTCAGCGTGTGTTAGATATCACACATTACAATATTTAAATAGTTTATTGCGTCTGTCAACAAATGTGTTAAATCTGCTACTTACTTTTTGCTATCATGGTTATCTGAAAACACAAAAATGTTCAATAAACCTCAGTAAAATCTAGTGAGATAACAAAAGCCATCGTTGAACTTATTATTCCTCTTATAGAAATGGAGTTTCATGCGCAAATACAAGTCTATAAATCAATGGTTGTTTGAGATACCGTGCAGACAGAGATACATATAATAGGTAGTTCGACTGACAGGCATACAGAAATAAGTTTAATTACCAACTCTCACATGTTATAGACTTTGATAACGCTCAGATAATAAGAACTAATATACCACAGTGTATTACCGATAAATGTACAACATACGACATTAGAGTTTTGAATAGGTATAGACAATTAGGTTTACGCTCATGTTATTTCTATAAAAAGTTAGTGAAACTAATTAAATGCCCCCATTTTACGAAACATAAACGTGACATAACTACGTAAATAATTATCAGCATGTAAGTTAATAAAGTGCCAAAATATTTTTATTAATTTAAGTGAATATTTTAGAGCAAAATTTAACAGAAAAGAAATCGACGTAAATAGATTCAAACAATATTGCTGTAACACAAAGTTAACTTATATAACTTTATTATTTCAATGCAAAAAGAACCAGGATTACGACAATTTAAGGGATACATAACTGATCTAATGAAAGTTTTGATTGAAATTGAATAGAAATCATACTACTTTAAAATTCTTATGTTGAATATAATCTCTGTTTCATGAACAAATTGTTATATTGAACAAATCTTCCATATCTGAAACATGTCCGTTGCTTTCAGGACGATATTTTTAAAATTATTAATTTACAATCATGATAACTGTCTCATAGAAATCTATTTTCAGTTACACGTTGCACTGAACAGCAGCTGATTTTATATTAGAGCAAATAATAAATTAAGAGATAACTAATTGCTGTAATGATTTGTTTTAATATACTGTTTACTGTTATACACTGTCTTGAAAAATTTTGATTCCACTCCTTTATCTCCACACATTTTTTTATTTGCGCTATAATTATAAGTTTGTATTGAAGACGTAACATTATTTAGTAGCTAAATACGCGGATACACGGTTGTGAACAGTAATAAACACCATATGACACGCTTGGTGTCTGTTAAGAAAACACTTTACGTTAAGTGTTTTCGCTAGATTTGCATTATCGTGCATTATCAGTTTGTTTTCACATGTATAAATTCTGTTAATTATGAATGGATACCCTATATAGTATGTATGTCTATCTTGGTTGTCATAATTCGTAGGCCTGTTTTAACCAATATAATGTTTCAAGATGGCGGTAATTTGCATTTGGGCGTGGATATTCCATAAAATACACGAAAATAGTCACTTCTCTTAAAGATGTAAAACATTTTCATGCATTACTTATTCTTACTTATTTTTGTATTATTCTTAAGGTTTCAAGATGCCGTTTAAAGTTACGATATGGAGATATCCTATTAATTGAACCGCTATTAGTATATTTATAAACAAAATTTTAGATTAATTGTAACTATATCAAGTCAAAAAAATAAATTTATACATACTAAAATGTTTGATTAAGATATCAAGATTGAGGAGTTACTAAATGTGTACTACAGTTTCTTGTACTTATCATATTAGTGTAATTAAAATGAAATATCCAAACTAATAATGCATCTTCAGTTTGTCATATTAGAGGTTTTTAGAGATTTTCAACTGCTCAAATGAGAAAATCTGCTATTTAAAACAACTTTTCTCCAATAACTTAAACTTATAACCTATACAGAGTTTTAGAAGACAGCACTGACACTATACTACCACCATCCAAGGTGGCAATGTGATAAAAATTACCTCTTTCAAAAACGCCACGATCAGAGGCTTATTGTATTGTACCCTACACTCTTTTTTCAAAGAAATCAAATAGGTTCATTTCAATAATGACGTCATATGTGTAAACATTAAGAGATGTATTGACGTTAGTTGGTAATATAATTATAGTATTATATTTCAATAATGATAATACAACACTGAAGAGTAAACTATTAATAATGTAGTATTTATCCGTGGCATTGCACTCACTCATTTTCCTATCAAATAGTCATAAACCCTTTAATTTTGTTTGTCGCAACGCTCTTGTACAAGTCATGGTCACTGGAAGATATAGCAGTAACAGAATAATTTTACTTTAAGCTTATAGAACAGTATATCGGGCTCTGAAGTCGAATTCTGAAACAGTTTCCATAGTAGTTTAATAAAATGCTACATGCTAATAAAAGTTCAGAAGCACTAGAACCGATTTAAAAACAGAATAACGGAATGCTATAAAAGGGACAGCAAATGGAAATAGTTTTTCCAGCTAATTATGAAGAAGTAGGTTGATTTTGAAACAACTAAAATATTATTCATTTATTCTAAAGCCACTTAAATGTACTCAATACCTCGTAACCTTTACAGTGATAAGATCATTCAAGAACAGTTAAGTCATTTTCTTTAGCATAATAATATAACGTAGTCAATTTAAATTAAAGTTTTACCGGTTGCAATATTAAGCAAATGGCGTACCAAGCAGTCAAACGTGCCTAGGCGAGACATCAAGATACATTTTCTACAGAATTATAACTAATTTCTGAATTTTTAATTTAGCGCTTTTTAAATCTGATTACACAACTAAGTAATACATTAATAATGCCATTTATGACTCGTTATTTCATGTTTTACCGATAAAATCATTAGTGGATAAACGCTAATTATAATAATGATTTATGGTCTGACGTATGTTTCATGTATATGCTAATGACTAAACTAGTTTGCAATTTAGGCTAACGTGCAGGCTAATGGAAGGACATGAGTGGACCCAGAGCAGATGACGGGACTCATGACACTTACATTACAGTAATGACGTCATTACTGACGTGTTATTTCACGACGTACTCGATAACATCATCAGTGAAGTATACAATAACCGCATTGATTGATGCTAGAGAATGGCAAATGTCCGAAATTCTGTTATCCTTTCATACCTTCCATCGTCAGTAACAAACTTTTGATGGTAAACAAAGAAATATATATTTTGTAATAAAAGATATTCTAAATAGTATCTACTGTAAACCATCTTAGTTTACTTTCGCTTTAAATATTGTTGCCTGTCAATCTTATCTTATCTAATATTCACTTCTCCTGCAACAAGACACTCCAAAAAACACTGCGAAGCTCTAAGTCAACTGAGCTGAATTCAATTATCTATTGTAATTGTTTAGTATTGTTAATTTGTTAACTAACAACAATTATGGGAAACAGTAGTAAACATTTTTAATAATTGCCTTTCTGACAATTGTATTATTTGTAAAATAAACTTAATAATTTTATTATTTTAAAAACTCTTACACCTCTTCCGTGTATTCATAACGCACAATACCCATATAATACATTAGGAGTCTTCAAAATAAAAAAAAATATTTTTCCCGTTTAATAAATTTAAGAAAACTAATTATTTTAGGAAGGTTTTAGGATAAATTTTATTATACAAACCTAAATATATACTGGTTTTACATTAACAGTTTTACTATAGTATATTCTGTTTATTATTGAAAAATCCATATTAATGTTCATTTGTAATTTAAAACATTTTTAATGCAAGGGTACGATTATGGGTTGTTAATGGATGGGGTTTCTAATTGAGAGATAGAAGTTAGACTGGACCACTTAGAAGTAGTCCCATTACAAGTAACACCATTAGCAAACTCAACGCATAATTTAGGCCAGAAACTGTATCTATAATGTATTAGATTGAATTTTTAAGGTAATATTGTAATACCAACGAGATCAGCTGTATTACAAAATATTTATGAAGCTAATATTGACTATCGTTACTCAATAGTTAAATATTTGACTACTGCATATTACTAGGATAATTATTTATATCAAACATATGACTATTGCAGTTGCAGTTTTAGGCTGAGACCATATAGTCAGAGCATTATTTAAGAATAATGAACACAAAAACTAACTGGAAGTTTATAAAACTCTTTTGTAACTTAAAACTTGTATTTGAACGAATAGAGTATACATTATTTTCTCAAATCTTGTACATATATAAAAAGAAATTATGTTATGATTTATAAAGTAGAAACTTAAACATCCTTGATCATGCCTTACTCTGAAAAGTTTCTCCCAATGTAATGTAAAATTAGTTGAAAAAAGAAAGAAGAAAATTCTAAGAAAAGAATACGAGCTAGCCATTTGCTACGGAAAATTATTAACGTCTTTAACAACTAGAGCGAATATATATATGTATATAGCGATTACATTTATTTATTTGTTACCTGAACAAGATATTCAATTTCATACATTACAGTGTATTGGCCCATCTGTGTCACATTCTCCTATGAGATTTGGACATTGAGAGAACTCTGTTGGTGAATCTTCTAAATAATTCCTCTTTATGATTGTTGTAATCTCAGACTATCTAACTTGTTTCCGTAGTTAAATTATCAACATGTTCTGTATTTTTCACCCTATTTCGAGGTGTGCGCTATTATTATTTTATAAATTAAAACTATGAAGATAATTTATAAAATTCCTTCTAGTATGTTTATGTTTTCAGATTAATATAGTGTAGACGTTTTTTAATGACAATTTGGTTTTTTCTACCGATAAACACCTGAATCTAAGTAAAAACTGTTCAGTTAAGTTTACGCCAAGTATATCACAACAGGCTATAGAGGAAAAATCATTAAATAATCAACAAAACTCAATTCTACCACATTATAGACTATTTGCGTTCATTTTAAGAGTAATATAAGTATGTGTCTTCGCTTTTATCCAAGTTTATGGATCTTCTTCATTCTAAATAGAAGTAGCAGATTATTCATGAAAACTAATAAAAATATGTCCAAATCAGAGTGACCTTCAACATCTGCAATATGTATTGATTGATAGGCCATTCTCTTAAAAAGTGCACATTTAGCCACAAAACCAATGCATCAGTTGGTTGAAAATAGGTCGATCTTCAAAGAGTAAAAGACATAATTATCCTTTACAAAAAGAAACTTTTTCATAATATGGAAGAAGCGTAAAGTTTCTTTTAACTTTAGATTCTGTTTTGAATCTAAATGTAGAATTCTTCGTAGTACTCAATGCACTGTAAATGGCATTATTTAATACCTAGAATATTGGGGTTTTCAGATGAAGCCCCACCTATATTTCGTATTGAAAACGATTGAAAAAATCTAAACATTCCATTCGGAACCGCTTTCCTGTAAGGTAAACATGGAGCTTCCCACGCTGATCCAAAGCCTGGTCTGAGTTTTTATAGAAAAAACGGCTACTAATAATTCTGAGCAATGATGGTTTTTACAAGTTTTATGCTTTATGATGAATGAGCAGACGGAAGTACAACTACGACTTTTAATTAAGCTTTTCTTAAAGTTGTACTGTTATTCGCTCTATATATAAACCTGTACTCATTTAACGTGTACGTAAGCGTTTTTTAATGTTACCAGAAGCCATTTAACAAGCCATTTACCGTCGGCTATTCTGAATAAGTCATAATAAAGAGAATATAATGAATCCACATTCTTCTGCATTCATTCCACCTTATCGTTTTTGCAGCTTTAAGTGAGTCCAAAATAGTCTTTGAAAAGGTAAAGTAAACCATAAATATTTGTTTACTGTTACACATATTAAATGAGGGTATAACTAATACTTATAAAATTACCCAAAATCACTACTAGTTAGATTAATACATTTAAGTGAAGTGATTCTTGTAAAAATATTTTACACTTACTGTTTCAGTAACGAAGCCAATCAAGGGGTTCTAATATATTACAATACAAAACCAGTTTTAAAAGTGACCTGTCGAGGGCCGAGATTTATTGACAATGATTATAATTGGGAAAACGTTATCAAGCTTTCGAGGCGTGTATTGAACGATAGTTATAATCGCAATACAAAATAGCTCAGAATCTTTATGGATTATTTTACATTCTATAGAATAATAATTTTTCAATATTGAAATGTTACATTGTTTTTTTACAATAATAATGGTGTTAAATCAGCTGTTTGAACATAGGAATATTAAAAACAATAATACACTCAGTTGTCTATACACGAAAAGATATGTTTACATACGGAAGGTAATGTTCTTTTAATGTTTGAAAGAGCAATAATAAACTTACTTCATTACAAAGAAATATATCGTTTTAGTGGATCTCAGATGATTGGAAAGAATGCCATTTCCATACAGAGTAATGAAAATTTAATTTCTGTCTATCTTTGTGTATGCATAATATTTTATGGACGATCCACAAAAAATACTTGAAATATTTCATGGCGTTCTATTTATATACATGAAACATCGAGTTTGATGATAGTTCTTGCCATTCCGTAGGATTCATGGAGGACAGTTATTGAACATTTTTAGACTGGCCCCATGTAACCCATATGGCAATGAGGATAGTTCACAACAAATAAATTTAGAAACAATTTGAGTACAATCACATGACACCTTAATAAAGTAGGTGTGTGTTTTGTTTATGTGTGTATTTTTACACCACGGTTTATATTAATAAAACAATCATTCTTTTATGAGTATGTACCTAATCATTGGTTTTATTTTACCACAAAAATTTTAAGAGAGTATTATCCTAAAATTCTTATCAAAATAGCAAGTGTAATTTCGAAAACTGCTTCAAGCTTATAAGAATGTATCCTTCAAGCCAAAATCAAGAATCTAATTCAAATATATGAAAGGAATGTAGTAGCCGCACATTGGCTAGGTTGAAAATGTAAGATACTATATTTTCTGCTTTGACTACACATTTCTCTAAATTGTTTTATTTCATTGCCGCAACATTCCAATATTCTTCCAAAACGATGACAGAAAATTAGTTGGTATTTAATTTAATTCTTTTATTTTTAGTTCAATTGTATATATGAGCTACTGTTGTATTGTAATTATAGAAACGCGTAGTGTTAATGGAAGTTAATTTTAGATATAAATTTTAACTACCAATAAGCAAATGTTTTTTAATAACTTTTTACAAAGGTGAGAGCTCCTAGAGCCCGGCAGCTATCAGAGTAGGCATACGGTACTCAGAGCAGGCAATGTCCGAACCATTAGATCTTTTCTGAAGTTAGAAATGCTAATAAGCATTGTGTATAAAGAGAAGGAATTTCTACAAAGTGAAGACTTCTATAATTCCAAAAAGACGAACGCTTACAAGGACTGGGATTTACCAAATACTAGAAGCTCATTGAGGCTGCCAGGTTATCATAGAAGCCAAAATCCCCTTATAACCTGAAGCTTTTAAAGCATGATTGGCAACAAAGTCCTTGCCGAAGTATCCAACAAGCCTAGTAGAAACATATAATGATAATTCTTAATAATAATTTTCCTACAGTCAGGCATCACTATATCTTAGAAATGGTGAGAATCTATACATTAGTCGAGCATAGTTCGTGAAGAGCTATAATATCTAGTAGTGGAAATAGAGGGAAAATCGTAGTAAATAGTATAGTATTCAGCTTTTAAGGGTTTGGTTGCCAAAGTTATAGTTTTCACTCCGAGGTGAGTGAAGGTTAGTGTAAATGTAACTTAAAATATAGTTTAATATTTTATTATATATTCAATATTTAAAACAATGAGTTATTACAGTATTAAATCTTTTAGTAGTAACGTTACAATTCTTCAATCCGGATAGAATCAGCGGATTATAAACGTTGATACAAGTGAAGTAAAATAATGTATCTTTATTTTCATAATTTAAAGGAACACGTATCAATATATAAGCTTTGGAGATTGAACTAATTGCTAAAGTTAGTCTGAAATTACCGCCTGAAGTTTTCGTACGAACCCTTTAATTTAGAAACGTTTAAGACCTTGCAGAACTCTCATATTGTTAAACCAAAGTTATTAACAAACATAAAGCTATTTTTATGAATACTGTCTTCATATATATATATATATATATATATATATATATATATATATATATATAAGTAGATATGAATATGGGGTTTCTAGACCACTTTTGGGACAGTCAGAAAATCAACATAAAATACTGTTTTAAAGGACAACAAACGAATCTGTAACTCACGAATGAAAAATTACCGAATCTATAGCTGTTTGCTTCTACTTTCTAGAGCTGTCAAATCAATCTATCGGAAATGTCTGCTACGACGAAAAATCTTCTACTCTACAAAATTGATAGTAACACATTCTTTATCTTTAATAGTCTTTTTCCCAGTAACAATCAAGTGTAATTTATCAAATAGGTAAGAAAGGAGGGTTACTATACTACTTTTCAGCTGACCAAAAATTTATCAAGTTTGTGCAAAATTTCTCTAGAAATTTCTTAAATTTAACTAGGTTTTGCTGAAAATGTTGCATTTTTAATCAAATATTTAGGTGGAAAAATTTCAGCTGACCTCAAATTCTAACATAAATTGATATATTTTAAATCTTTTTACCTAAATATTTACAAACTAAAAATCCTAGTTAAAATTGTTTCTTAATAAATGGCAGCTGAAAATAAAATCCACGCTGAAAGCAATTCGTATTCTATAACAGAACTCTTAGGAAATAAAATAAAACCAACTAACGAACGATTTGGACTATGGCTTTTAAACGAAAATTTACATAACGATAATCTAATTACAAATATTGGAGATATAAACTATACAGAAAGTGGGCAAAGAATGAGCAAATTTAGAAGAATTACAGAACCTTTTTGCGATAATATTAGGATTGTTAAAATAACAGATTCTACAGATTTAGAAGGTAAATTATTAAAGAAAGACGCTTGTGGGTCATTTAATAGTTACTTAAGAAGCAAATTTTCTAGATTTCCATTAGCAAAACATGGTGTAAAAGCGAAATTGCCACAATTTTTAGATTCTAATACAATAACAATAAAAGGAGTTAAACAAATTATACATAAAGATGTAAAAGTTATTAAAAATAAGTATAAAAAACCAGTTGCAATTCCATACAAAATAGAACTAGCAGACGTAAAACTATTAATATTATTGGAAGAACTACCAGAAATATTAGAGCAACTAGCTATAGAACATTATTATTTATTAGATTTAGATATAACGCAAGATTTTTCTGGAATTTTTAACAAAGTAGAGATGATTGAATATTTAATAGAAAATTATAATTTTTGTAAACAAGGAGAATATACAAATGGTTCTAAAATTATTGTAGATAACGACAAAACTGTTGGAAAAGATTGTTTAACTTGGTTAAGTTCTAATTCTAGAGTAAAAATATATAATAAATTTATCTGCCAAATGACGAGTCCAGGAATTAATAAGCAATTAGGCAACCATATAGTAAATTTTGCAAATTGTCCTGATAAAAGATTAAAAGAAACATTCTCTTGTGAGTTAGCAACAAATAATGGAATTACGAGATTAGAAGCAACTATTTACAATTATGTAAACGAAATTTTCGAAACCGATAAAGAATTTGATCCGTTAGATGATTGTATAAGTTTAATAAAACAGAATAGAAGATATTTTAAGAATGCTCCATTTTATTCTGTATCCTTATCGAAAATGTGGACAAAATTAAAGAATACATTAAAAAACAGTTGCTGTATAGTTTTTAACGATATCTTACAATATGTTTATTGGGGAAATAACAATACAAAAAAACTAACAGGAATACAAATAAAATTACCAACAGATAAGGAAGAAAGAAATAAGTTGATTACATACATAATATCTGCATTTAGCTTTTCTCTTTTACCAGTTAACTTGATCTATGTAAAAGAAGACAAAAAAGATAAAACTTTTGTTAAGATAAAACACAAATATTATATAAAAGAAGGTAACACATATTTTTCTAAGTCTAATACATTATTTTCGACGATTCCAAAAGAGATCAATTTAGAAGAATTAGGACTAATAAACACCAAAAATGTTGTTCCTACTATCTATCGAAAGAGATTCAATATTACAAACAAATTATTTCAACCTAAACCTTTACATGTAAAATCACGTTAAATTAAACGTAAAACACAAAATTTACGTTCATGTTACGTTCTTGTTACGTTCCACGTTCACGTTCCACGTTCTACGTTCCACTTTCTACGTTCCACGTTCACGTTCCACGTTCTACGTTCCACGTTCTACGTTCCACGTTCTACGTTCCACGTTCTACGTTCCACGTTCTACGTTCCACGTTCACGTTCACGTTCCGCGTTTCAAATTTTTTTCTTAATAAATGGATAGAGCACTAACATTATTACAAAGCGAAAAAGATAAAATCGAAGAAGAAAAAAATAATAAAATTTTAGAATTAATACAAAATGTCGAAACAGATTTTAAGAATTTAAGAGCAAGTTTATACAATCTTCTAGATGAAAAATATAAGCCAGAACTCGTAGAAATACAGTTTAAAAATAGTAAAAGCTTTGTAAATATTTTAAACAATACAGAATCAGATTCTTTTACATTAGATACAGAAGACGAAGATAAAATATTAGAGATTATTAAAAAAGTTGTTAACAGCACAATTGATGTAGATTCTAACGATTTACAAAATATTTCTGGAGGAAGACTCTATAAATACAGATTTAGAAGTTCTAAGTATGGTAGTGGATTAAGACAACATTTAAAATTCTAAACACGTCTTTCTATTCTTTTTAACATGTTGGACTAATTTTACCCAACAAATACAAATCTTTCTTT
This sequence comes from Homalodisca vitripennis, assembly GCF_021130785.1. Taxonomy (NCBI): domain Eukaryota; kingdom Metazoa; phylum Arthropoda; class Insecta; order Hemiptera; family Cicadellidae; genus Homalodisca; species Homalodisca vitripennis. The sequence continues at coordinate 81,650 of NW_025776513.1, forward strand.
ATGTTGGCCTGGAGTGTTTCTTAATATATCTAATTTAATTTTTAACTTGTAATTTAGATCAATTTTTCTATCTCTTATTTCTTTTTTCTAACCAATAATTAGAAATATAACAATCTTGTATATTTTCGAATTTTAAAATGTGTCTTTCTTTTTTCCTATAAACTATTGTAGACAAAGCAGTTATTTCCATTTCTAATCCTTCTTGTAAATCTTCTAATCTTTTACAATCCTTTACTTTTATGGTTCCAAGAATGTTATTCATTCTTAGATTTTGTACTTGATTTCTATCTTCTTCTTCGTAAATAATATCTTCCTTATTTTTTAAAACATCTAAAGTGTTTAGTGTAACAATTTTAGGAAAAGTATTACCATTAAAAGAAGTTAAACCATCTGTCTTTATCTCAATAATTGGTTTATCGATTGGATAGTAAATAATATTTAAGTCATTATATGGGATTAAAATAAATCCTTCTTCCTTTAAATTTTCCTTGTTGTTGTACAATTCGATAAACTTATTTTTAAAAAGTCCTTTAACAAAATAAACAGATTTTTTGCCATCTTTTTCTGCTAAAACTCCAACATAGCTAAATCTAGTCTTTCTATTAACTACAAATGCAGAGATTTTATAGCGTCCTGTAGTACTTAAATCCTTCCATTGTTTCGAAAAATGATCAACTAATTCGTTTTCGATTTCTCTAATTTGTTTATCTTTTTCCAAACTATCTTTATATTTTTCCTGTTCTTCTTTTAAGTTTTCTAGATAGTTTCTTTTCCTAGTTTCCATACTTATTTCCTCAAATTCTTGTTCTCTTTTTTTAATACTTTTTAAAAAGATAGAATTTAATGGATTAATTTTCTTAAATGTATTTGGAAATAATTTGTTTGTGACATTTTATATAAAACAGTTCAATTAGTACTGAAATAAATACAGAAGATGACTACTGTTATCTAGAATTGCTTAAAAACTAAACTTTTTTTTTCAAAATTTTGTTTTCAATTTCTAAAACATAATTTTTCAGCGATTTCAATGGAAGAATCGTCGGATTTCATTGTACCCTACAACAAACTACATTGTTAGAGTTCCTATAAATTTTGTATGCATGTTTTCCTCCACAGATAAAGGATTAAGTAAGAACCATTTTTGTTGCCTAAAGTTAGACCTCCTTGTTTAAAATAGGTCTTTATTGACTTCAGGGGAGGGGCTAAACTATTTAGTATCTGTGTGTATGTCTCCGCACATATCTTGGAAAAATTACTTATAAATTGAAATCTTTCATTGTACTCTTCATCCATGTATAATTATACGTTCGATGATATGTTTCGTTTTACATTGGTTTCATGGGTAACAAGAAAACCGCAAAGTAACGAGATTATAAAGAAACTGAAAACAATCGTAAGGCTATTTATCTTGAGCAAACTGTATTAACGCGTATAGGCTCATTAAACTATTGAGTTTTCACATTAAATCTAATCCAATCTAGGAGTCACTTTGAGTTCCGTAGTTATATACCAAGTGGTTTGAAGTGGCAATTAATGCTTAAAAATAGAAAATTACATTAAATTATACATTTTTCTACAGTTCCAGAACTGTATTCCAAAGTATTCACCTTGTTTCCCAATTATAGTGCAAGACATTTCATTTCAAGCACAGCCTTTTTGCTTTATAATTTTATAATTATGTAAATATATTTGAATTAATAATTTTATAATAGTACTATCCCAACTAAATAATATCTTGACAATATTTTTACCATACGCACAGGCTTTTTGCTTTATAATTTTATAATTAAGTAAATATATTTGAATTAATAATTTTTTAATAGTACTATTCCAACTAAATAATATCTTAACAATATTTTAACCATACGTCTCTAGCCTAAGTACATTAAACAATAGTTTAATTGACACAACCTAAGCTTGCAAAGATATGTCTCGTACTATAGTAAAACACATACTTAAATTTAATTTACGTAAATATACATAATGTCGTACATTATGTGTTCTTCAAGTACACTATTATATCCTATTAGAAATTTTATTATTTTTCTTAACAACAGATTATAATAAATTTATGTTGCATTTGCTCTAAATATAACAGCTGTTAAGGTCAATGTGAAGTCATTTTCAAAATGCATACAAAATAAAAATAGAAAAAAATTCCTTTAAAAATTGATATATTAAAAATATACTGATTTAAAACTAATATAAATTTAAAATTTCAGGCCGATGAAAAAATTATTATCTAAGAAAGAAAAATAGAAAAATATTTCTGCTTTATAAGAATTGCCTTATTCGGTGTTTAAAATTGCCGGAACGTACTCCTAGTTTCCACTACAAAGCCCTAGTGTAGTTTTTATATTACCTAAACTTGCCGGCATTTTATGTTACGGATACTTCTTAGTAATGTCTGAACTGTTTTACAGAGAGGTTATGACGCTATTGGAGTCGTTTTCTCTATAAAACTTTCAGTATAGTTTATTTAATTTCAGTGAAAACAGACATATTTTTGTGATGTGTAATTTTACCTCATAAAATATAAAAAAATGTGAACCCTGAAGTATTAAACACAGTCATAGGTCTTCCTTGTAACTTTTTTTATTAAAATCTGTGACTAATTTCTTAGACATGTGAATATTCAAATTAATTATACTTTACTTTTCTTCTGCATAATTTTGAACCATTTACATTCGAGTTTCAGATTTTAAAAGACAGAAGTTGATTTTTGTCCATTCTAACAACTAATTTAAACTGAATAACTGATCTTACAATAAAGTTATCTATGAATAATAATCAACCTGTAAATAATTAATAAGTTAGTGCTGCATTCCATGTCCAGCTGATCGTTTTAATTTACCTAACCCGGAGAAGGAGTAATAAACTATTATTTCTAACAATGAACCCAACATAATCTGTGGAAGAAATCACACTCCCATCGAAATCTCATGAAAACACTAATTAAGTAACAGTTGATGGGGAGTTGGTACACCCTTCAGCATCTAAGCCAGATATCTGTGATAAATAACATATCAAATTTACTTTTTCTAATCCTTATATATCCCAAAACGTTCACGTTACTAATCCGATTTTAGATTTGTATTGTATACAAGTAAACGCAAAAGCATATATAAATATATTTGAAATAATTGACTGTTTTCCACATGAATGTTAAAAATGCAATATAGTGACACACACAAAAATATTTGTTATATTATATAAATAACTGACTTTTTGGATATTTTTTTAGGTTGCCATGCAATCTAGTAGTATCATTACTAAATAACATTACTAAATAAGTAAACATTCCCTGTTAGTTATTTCTTAGGTTTACAAATCTTGTGGACTTCCAAGAGGGCAGTAAGTTTCATATATCCGATAAAGTAGGCTAGGTGATTCCTCGACTCATTAACAGTCAGTTAATCCTTCTAAAAGATACTGAAAAATACTAAAATTCTCGTACTGTATCACACAAATGAACTAATAACATTTTTTCAAGGTGTGACTGGAAAAACGTCTTTTTAAAAAGTATGTGAATAATAAGTAAATATAAGCAATAAGTAATTTTTAATAAACTTATCTATGAGACAATGAACTATCTGCAGTTTAAAGTATAGCTGGCTTTTCCTCATACTGCAGAGCATTTAGGTAACCTACTTTATTGATGGACGGTAAAGTTATATTTACTAATAGAATCACTCCTCTTTGTAGAGTATATCTAAAAGTTCGTGTAAATAAATAATTATATATTCAGAAACTCTTAAATACCCTTCTGGAACGAACTATACAGTTATTGTTTATTCTGGAAGTCAAATCTCCAAATCTCATACTTTTATTTTAACTAGACGTTGAAAGCAAGTTCATGACTGAAAGTGTATTTATTCTTCCTAGTGGATATAAAATTTCAGTAAATCCAAATTTTCAGACGCTTAGTGATGTTTTCGACACTATAAAATATTTCAATATATCCAATTCAAAGTTCCTTCTCCAGAAGTTCCTTTCTGTGAATTTTATGTCCCTCTCCCGAAAAGACTTACACCTAGCCTTTACATACTATTTTTGAAATTATTATTATTGTATAAGTGATTTTCATTGTAATAAGAATGACTCAAATAAATCTAGAACATACTGCAATCCACTTATCTTTATAATTTTAGAAGTAACAGCTAGTAATCGTCATTCCGTAATCTTGAATATGAGTTTCTCAAAAGGATAATAAAATGTATCCTAAATTTAGATCACAACTATTAATTCACCGTATTGCTGCAAACTTTTACTACTACAGGTGGTATAGTTGTTTGTTTTTGTTCTATGGTTGGTCAACACCTAGAAGTATTATTTAATGGATATTTCATCCATTTGAAAATAAAATTTAATACTCATTAGTGTTTAGTGTTCTTGGCTAATGAATTATTCACAGAGCGAATATATAATTTTGAAAAATAAATAATGCGTTTACTTACTTATATTTCAATACCTGCGGTACCATATCACAACTAAATGAACAGAAAATTTCGTTTAGTGACCTCTCGTCCTAAGAGACTTACCATTACACAAACATTTCTAATAGAAAACGTAACTAAGACTAAACGGTCGAGTAATCAAATCAACCTTACAATTTAGTTGTTACCATCCGAATTGTATGTATAATTTTTCATCGCTATAGCTTTACCCTGGAATGTATTTATTTACAATTATACATAACAAAAGTAATAATACGGCTGTTAAATTAAATATATTGGTTTATACTCCTATGCACTTTTTGGTGTACAATATTCAATTAGAAACTGACACAGCTCATTGAAAGCTGGAATACCTAAAGTATAAAATATTATTTAAATATGATATACAATAAAACACATGTAAAAAAGTGCTTTAGCTGAGTTTTAGTTCTAATCAAATCAGTATATATTTTTTTTCACAAATATTAGCCCCTGAGTGAGTAAATAGAGTAAAATAAAACATGCAATCATTAGTTTATAATATTCCTTTCAAATAACTAATTACAATTTTTTGACGTATGATTAATTTACAATTCCATAAGCAATAATTGTTTATTTTACTAAATATATGTTTAAGTTCTAAAGAGAAAATACGTTTATTCTCTATGCTCTACATTATTTTTACTGTGTTAATGACTTAAATATGTAGTTACCATTTGTAAAATTGCCATGTTTTTAAAATAAAATAAAATGATTCGTTGGTTTTATTTCTGTTATTATTTGGATAATAAGCTAAGTTTTAAGAGTTTTTATTGAAATATTAACTCTATTAATCAATTTAAACCTATTTTATACATGAAATTTGTTCAGATGAGGATATGTCATAGCATCATTACCTTATTTGCAAACAATACTAAAATAAATAGTATAAATAAAAATCAGTTATATGGATTAATAAAGCAATAACTCAAGAACAATGTATTTCATCATAAAGTTCTGTATTACATTCCTTTATGTAATCTGTAGGTATAGCACATATTGGTTATTTTTTCTGTTCTCTGTTTTCAAGTTTATAACGAAAAGGTATGCATAAGGTTTTGAAACTCTGTAGTCATACAGTTAATTTCGAAGGCAATGCACACGAAAACATTTACATGATATTGTTGTAAGATATATTTCCCGTAAGTTTGTGAAAAATGTCATTTTTATAATAGTTATTTTAATTTACAACTAAGGGGTCCTAAAAAAATAATAGATTACATGTTTTATGTTTTAAGAATGTAAATTAAAGACTTGAAAAAAAACCTACACCAAAAATTAAATATTTTAAAAGACCATGTTTATACACTTTAACGTTACAGACCGTATTAAGCAAAGTAACTCAGATCAATCTGTTTGTTAAGTATTTATTGCATTAAATAACTTGTTTTTTATTGCCTAATATGAAAAGGCCACTTTTATTAAATAATAATTATGTATATATTTTTTGGGCAATTTATACTCTATATTTGCCTTTATTTACTAAACTGTATATACTACATTAATCCTATATCCCTTTCTGCGGCTTAGCGCCTACAATACCATTCCTTACTGGATTAAAATATTCACGTACAGTGACAGACCAATGAACCATTGTTTCCCGAATCAGCTGTTTACTGTACAACTCACCAACCAATCACAACGGTTGACTTATCAAGGATCAATTGCCCACCTTGCAAGCAACGGCACGCTTGCTCGTTATACTCTCGGTCCCGCCTGGGGCACTTATGTACTCTCTAGCCACTGCTGACCATACTTACTCTCTCCCCCATGTGTTACTCTCTCACTTAAAATATTAGTTTATCTCTATTTGTTGTACATTTACATTAACATTAAAGTCAGTGCTCTGGATTGGCAATCTCTACCAGAACGTCTCTGATCCCGGACACCCGCGTCTACCGTGCTCTACAGGACTGGCCACAGTGTTATGAACTATTCGTTTGCGGTCGTATTGTGCGTGAGTGAATCCGTGAAGGTCATCTTCCGTCTTCACGCCTGCCTACAAGACAGCAGCCTATTTCCACACTTACTGATCACAACCTGACCCTCAACAACAGCAGTCTACGGTTAGGTACCTCTCATGAAAACAAAGGTAACTGTTTATTTTCTGCACTTTATTTGAATATGCACTGTTCATAAACTCATTATGTGTAACCTAGTGAACTCTTGTTAAAATCAGTGTGTTCGGCGTCTTCACTGCCTAGTGTGAAGTGGTCCTTCTTAATCGAGCCTCTAAAATATTATCTCACGGTTCTCATAACCAAAATTCATTCTTTTCACTGTTACTGGTTTAAATATTAATCTCATAACCACGACTTTCACAATTTTAAGCGTTTTAGATGACTTGAATTGGTATTATTGGTATTGGTTCGCTTCTCTTCACGTTATAATTAAGAAGCGTAACTAATAATGGTTCTTGTCGTCAAGTAATGTATCATTAGATGTTTATTTTAAGCCTTAAAAGCGAATAGATCTCTTCGAAAAAGTCTTGAATTGCAGTATTTTTATTTAAAAAATCGATTATAAAAGAAACCAAAACAGAGTAACTGAAGGTTTAGAAAAGAAATAATATAAATATTGGTAAGCTAGAAACGTTTTTGAATATGTATAAATTATTGACTTTTACATTTTATAAAGTACATAAGGGGAACGCACCACAATCCATTTGTTATATTCTTGTTTTAACGTTAAATTATCAGAAGAATATAAACTCCAAGTAGTTTTAGTTAGTTAATTCTGACACATTAGACATCCAGTTAAAAGTAAATAATAATACATTTTCCTCATAAATTCTCTAATTCCTGTCTTATACGTGGTTGAATTAAGTTAACAGTCAATTATATTTATGTTTTTGTAAAAATTTTCATAGCATATTATATTAAGATTCCATTCCACATGTATATCTTTTTTAGACAGGTAAGAACAAGCAAAACAATGTCACTGCACAAGTCCACTAACTTTAGACTAAAATCATGTATATACCAAAGATAATGAAAGAGAAAATAAATATAGGTACTCATCAGGAATAGTGGTGTGCGGTATCTGAACAAATAGCGACTACAAAAGACTAATTAATTATTATGTGAGGTGGTGTCTGAAACACTTCATTATTAACAAGTCAACTCCTTGTGGTCGGGAAGGAGGGGTGTCAAAGGCACGGCCTTACATTTTCTATCGATTTTAAAGTTATAGTGTATGTATGATTTGTGCCGCACTTCTGCCTATTCGAAATTTAAATTGAATATTATAAATTATATACACATATAAAAATGACATTCCAATCATTACTTAGATAAAAAAAAGACGTATTCTTTCAATAAGTTTAACACGACTGATAAAGAGAACTAAATGTTAATTGTTAATAAATACACTATTATTTCAAATCTCAATTATGAGAACGCATTGTACATTTTGATCATTAGCAAGCATCTATGATATTACATAAAACAAATGGCACTTTTATATTCATAAATATGTGTGTGAAAGCTATAGGGTAGGAACTTGAATTTTATTACAGGGATGCTTTTAAGCAATATTATTGAGTAATGCATATTAGTTGCCTGTTGCAGTTCTTAGAATACAGGCAACGGTAGCAAAAATTACATAAAGTTGCAACAGCTAGACTTTTTTACTGTTTATTTTTTAATTAATCCATATTTTGACATTGAACCTCTTCATTACATAAATGTCAATATTAGGTCCGCCACCTATGTTCCCTAGTCTGTACTTTATACTCCCTAGTTTGTTCTTCGCTGTAAAAGTAAAACGTGGATCAAATTATAGTATGTAAATTGACAAAAAATAATTAAATTAGTTAATTTTCACTATGAGACCTAGTATTTTATTATTTATTATCTTGCGGATTCTTACACATTCATGATAAATTGCCGTAAGTTCTGGTAAGAAAAATAATCTGAGCAATTTGGAAGCAACGTATAAAACAAATAGATGATAAAGGTTTGTACGGCGGTGGACAGTTAGTAGTGTTATTGCCTTACATTATGTCCCCATTTAGGAGGAAAATATAAGACTATTACATATTACGATAAACAGATTCAACATAGTCATATTTTACTATATATTTTCTTTCAGTATATTAAGATTTTTTATATAATTACTAATGGATCCAAATTAAATATTTACTTATTTAAATGATTTAAAATTTAAATAAATATTTATTTTTATTTTTGTCATGATTTTTACTATCAAATGATGTCATATTAAGTTGATACCAACATCTTAAAACATATAAATTAGTTATATAAACTTTTTTGCCAATTTAAGGGTTTTATTATTACCATTTATCGGCTATGATTTTGAGCCTCATAGCCGATATACTTAGTTTAACTAAGTGGAGGTGCCAACAAATGTTTGTAATTATTCTAAAAAAAAAATAACTAAAATTTTTTTCATCAATTATATATTAGTAGTATGAAACTTTTATGAAAACATTTATTCTTTATACATTTTGTCATGGTAAATTAAAGATATTCTATTTGATATGCAATGTATAACATTTTGTAGTATTTTAAAGGCATAATAAAGTAATTTTTTATGTAAAAGCGCACTTAAATATACGCAATATGAAAAAAAAAAATTCCCGGGATTAAACAAAATATTTTTATGAAAAGCTACATATATTTTTTTAATCTATTAGAGGTTATAATAAAATTAACTTAGGAAATTTAAAATTATAGCTTCTACAAACATCTGTATAGCATTTGAGACAGTATAACTATACCCGCATTCATATAGAACCATCTTAAATGTTTTAATCATATTATATATAAATATCCCGACCGTGAGTAGTATTGGAAAAGCAAACTTAGGCTGTAAAATGCGGCTTTTCGTAAAGCTAAAGTATTTTATGCGTGATTCCTTATCATGGAAATAATATGAAACCACTAAATTTAAAACTTGCAACATAAAACTTAAAGTTGTTATCTTTCACGCCATTGACATATCTATGGACTATCGCTCATCGCTCGAAGCTCAGAGCTCGATATAAGAGTCCTTGTACAATTGTTTTAATCTTATAGACAATATATATTCACTTCAGATTGTTAATATGAAATTTAAATTACAAAATCCTGGGTTGTGCCAAAATAGGAAAAAGAATCTGCAGTATCAACATCAGATGTACGAACAAACATAATATTTATCAGGTAAAATTTATAGAAACGGGATATAGTTCACTTACACTAAATATTGATATTTAATTTTGTATATTTTTCTAGTAAAACTTCCACTGCAAAGATGAAATAAAAAAACTGTTTCTGATGGCTTTTCTTCATTCTAATTAGTATAAATTATAGTTTAGTAATGATAAAAACGTCATTATGGACAATTTTAAAATGGATGAGATAAACATCTACCTCCTGTATGTGTGGTAATATTCGTTAAAGAAATGGGACTATCTTCCGATTAAGGCAAGTCCTCCAATGTAAATAGTAACTTTTTAAGCGTAGGACTTTTAGTACATACTTATTTATAGAGTAGTACTAATCCAAAAATTCTACACTCAATTATAACATTCATTAATTTCATAACATTTAGTTTTCCAGGATTTTAGGCATTAATGTATTTGTAAATATTTAGCCCTTCTATATATATTTTCATATTTAATGTTTTATCATAAAGCTAATTTATTTGGGTTTGTTCTAGTTGGAGTTTAAAACTCGTGTTCCAGAATTTCATGCGTTATTAATTTGTCGTCAACATTCCTGGTAAAAGATTTATGAGTGGCATATTTTGATGTATTCAGGGTCTAAATATTGAGGATATTGGTTAGCTGTAGATCGTGATGCCATGGAATAATGTTAAAGGGAATCATTGTAACTTTAAAAATGACTTTAAAAAGTTTATACAAAGTAAGGGAATATGGCTACGTTAGAAAAACATGGAGAAATGCACCGTAATAGAAATTTGCTGTTGTGTAGGAACCCCACCGGCTCAGGCACCACTCCCTCTCGAGAATTCATTCCATATTACTGTAAGAGGATTACTGCTCGTACAGTATCAGGTCGTCGTGTGGGTCAAAACGGGTTTTGTAATAACTAATCTTCTAATTTATTGCCTTTTAGAATCCTCTGAACATAAGCAGAGATAAGTCTGTCGGCCCGAGAACATTTTTTGAACAATGATATTCGGTGAGATTTAGCTTATGTCATTCTCAAGTTTTCATCATACCTTTACTTTAGAATGAAAAGTCGTTGAGAATGATTTGTAGGAGATATCTCTTTAAACCAATTCCGCCAGGAAACCGTCGGAAGTAGTTAAATTACGGCACCGCATGTCCGACGGCTTTGGACAGCTCCGCGTCGGTGAAGAATGGTATCTGTCCAGGGTCGATTTGGATTTCCTCATATTTCCTAACCGGAGGGGTTAGGAAATATGAGGAGAGTTAGAGAGTTAAGAAATAAACAAGTCATCTACAATGTTTTTTTATAACAGGGAGCTCATAATTGGGCAGGCCTATTAGTCACGGAGGCTGATCCAGTAAAGTCCTTCAACATTATTCAATCAGTCCTTTTAAGGATGAAGCTTCTTTTATAAATCATATAGTTCTAAGAGCAAAGTAGGATAGCCCAGTTCGACTGACTAACTAATTGTTGTCCAAAAACAAGGAAAGTCTGAAAAATATTGTGTTGGTAAGAGGTTTGTAACATTATAGATAGATATGACGGCGAAGAGTATTTTGCATTTTTGAGAAAGTAAGGGTCCTAGAAAAGTGAGACCTGAACTCCCACTTCATCATGCATTACCCAAGAAAAGAACAAAGGTGTTGACACACTTTTGAAAAAAAAAAATGTTTGAAGACAACTGGTCAATGCTTAAATGATGGGTGCTTTGACTAGCATATTTAAAAAAAACTGTTTGTTTGTTTTATTAGCTGGCTATTAATTATAACAATGTTTGTCACTTAGGTAAGGTATATTTTACTATTTTATAAAATTTGAGTTTGTTCAGAAAAACATGCATTTTATTCTTGCACTGTGATTTGCCTTTGCAGATTTAAAAAAAGTCTTTGTTTGTTGCAATGTTACTGTTATAATGTTTGACACTTAGGTAAGACCTAAATTATTATTTTATAATAATAAACGTTTGTTCGGAAATAGTGTCCCTGAAATTTATTGCTTACATGCAAAACGGCCTATATCCAAAACGTTTTACATGCAAAGGTGTTATTTCCACAGAGTTCGTGCAAAAGGTCTTATAGCCAAAACAAAAATACTTTTTTAACTGTCCTAACTGAAATGAGTGTTTTAATCCTATTTTTAGAAGCAATACTGATACACAATATTGATTATAATTCATTATTATTTTTCAGAGCAAAGCTACAAGTTTTAATCTTTTCCTGAAAAATTACTTATTTTTGAATTAAGCTTGTTTAAATTTTACCTTTTCAATTGCAGCGGAGTAAAATATAAAAATTTATAACATTAGTATTCAAAACACTAAAAGTTTTTCTAAAATATAATGTTATATAATTTGACTCTGTGGGAACAACACATATTTTAATTTCCGTTGCGCTCACGGCATTATAATATTAAAAAAAATGCTTTTATAAAAAAACAAAGAAAACCAATACAAGTGTATTTTATGCATGTAAAGATATTGTGTAAAAAATATATTTGGCTTACAGTACAAGAGAGGTTAAATTACAGAACAAAGTTATATATATATATATATATATATATATATATATATATATATACATATATATATATATATATATATATATATATATATATATATATATATATATATAATGCATATTATGTTACGTAAGGCATATACTCTATTAGTAGGAACTGCCTTCTATTCGCTGAGAGTGTTCCAAATAATAAATCGAAAAACTACCAATATAAAAATGTATGACATCTTGTTTTATACCTAATATAAATGTGTTATTACTTGCTGTGATTTTGGGTTACTGGAATTATTTTTATCTCGCCTTCAGTGTAAATAGCTAATACTAATAAATACAGGTTTATATAAGTGTTATATCATTTTATAAATTGTGGAATTTTTTTCAGGACATTTATTAAAAACACATTCGCTTAAGTAGAATAGAGTAGATATAGTTTAGGAAAAACGTTGGTATTATTTAACTGTTATACAATTAACTTAGTTTTTGAAATGTACAACATACAATTGATTCAGAAATTGTGTAAGAAAATTAAAACCCGAGTTAATTAATCATTTTCCCTGATAAAAGGAACTGAACTCATCGCTGTAGGGAAGGTTGCTGTAATTTTACTTGGTAATCACTTCAGCCAGGAGGTACCTGAATAATTAATTGAACTTCTTATGAAATCCATTAACATGGAAGGTAACTGTTCCTTGTGACTTTCTAAATGTGCTTACATCTTTTTAAGTTAAAATGTGAACATTTGTATATACTTCAGTAAAAAATTCTATCTTTATATAAACATATTATGTAAAATAACCGCAACTCGTCACATTAATTTAGTACTCTTTATAATAAAATTAATACAATTGAAGGTCGCAACAAATACAATATTGGCGTTAGGTGCTGAACACATAATCATATTTGTTAACTACCAACACTTAAATACTTAGAACTTATAAATTTATTTAGATTACATTATTCAAAAGATGGGTATGCGTCTGACAGCAGTGCTAATAAAATGCGTAAACAATAACTAACCATGGAAATATACGATACCATAACATCTCCATTGCTAAAAAGACTAAAGATAAACAGGGAACAGTGCAGTTGTGAGGATAACGATGTAATATATAACAGTATTATTCCAATTGGAAGCAAAAACTATTACCACATGGATTTTTAACATTTCTCAACGCCTAAGTTACTCATATTTTGGCGTTATATTACTCATTTCTCATATTGGCGTTAGGTGCTGAACACATAATCATATTTGTTAACTACCAACACTTAAATACTTAGAAACTTATAAATTTATTTAGATTACATTATTCAAAAGATGGGTATGCGTCTGACAGCAGTGCTAATAAAATGCGTAAACAATAACTAACCATGGAAATATACGATACCATAACATCTCCATTGCTAAAAAGACTAAAGATAAACAGGGAACAGTGCAGTTGTGAGGATAACGATGTAATATATAACAGTATTATTCCAATTGGAAGCAAAAACTATTACCACATGGATTTTTAACATTTCTCAACGCCTAAGTTACGGAAACTGTTCAAGGTTACGATGTAACTCATTAAATAGTTTTGGGAAGATGTGACTTACAAAATTGTCCCCACGGAACTTGCAAAATTTCTTATGTATGTATTGTAAAAGCGTATCTATTTTCGGCCATACTAATTTTTTCCCGGTCTAAGATATTTCTGTTGCTATAGATGATTTTCAGATTTTACCGCGAATAATAAAATATAAATTTATACACAGTTTTTTAGAACCGTGTCAAAAAATAATAACTAAGATGGGTTTTCTAACAGTCTTTAAATCTGTAGCAAAATAAGGATATTATTTTTGTCTTTGATATCTTCATTACCCTATAGATCAAGCACCAGACACTGAATATTTGCGATAAATTTACCAATAAAAATGAGTGTATTTTTACCTAAATTTTCAATTTATTTATCTGCATAACCCAGGTGCAAAGCAGTGGATACAGAAATGAATGAAATGAGTTTATTTCCTTAAACTATAAACTTAATGATTTAAAATGTTACTAAAATTAACCTATATATATATATATATATATATATACATATATATGTAAATATATATAATTATTATTATTATATTATAATGTTTAAAAGGAACAAGTTTGTTAAACAAAAACGGAGCGAGGGGATTTAATTTATTACATTTGATTTTACATTTTATTAAATACATTTTACCAGCTTCTTCTTATTGGAAACTAAATGCTTAATATATAATCAAACACTCCAATAAATGAAAGATTTTTATTTTGTGAGGCCTTTCGTGCTCAAAGAAACACATCGTCAGACCCACATAACTGAAATAAAAGTAAAATTAATAATAAAAACAATTTAGATTTAAATAAAAACATATGTCTTGAAAAATACAAAGAGATAAGATTTTAAAGGCCAGGAAGCATGTCTACTGTATATATAAAAAATTAATATTTAATTAGATTAAAGGCAGTAACGGTGAATTTTTGTAGAGGTCCAGGTTCATTATTTACTAAATAATTTTGGTTCTTCTGCATAAAAAATAGTTTCGTAAGCATCGAGGAATTTGTTGTCATTGATTTCTTTTAATAATTTGACTTGTGAAAAGCAGTGTCCAGTATGGAGTGCATGTTTCGCCATGGCCGATCTTTCCTCTTGCTGATACTTCAGACATGCTTTATGTTCCTTTACTCTCTTTTTTATTTTCCTTTTTTGTTTGGCCAATATATTTTAAAATCACAGTTGTCACAATTAATTTGATAGATTCCAGATTTTTCTTCATCGTCTATTTTATTCTTTGGATTTTCCTAATATGTTTTTTAGTTTTATTTTGGAATTTGAGGATACATTAATACTGGCATGTGTTTTTTAAAACTTTTAGCAATTTCTGTAGTTAAATTGTTGTAAGACACAGATATCCATTTTTCAGGTTCTTTGCATTTAGTTTGATAGAGAGTTGTTCTAGAATTTCTTTCAATAATTTTCTTTTTCTTTTTTATCATGTTGTCAATCATTTCAATTTTGTAACATTAAATAATGCAATTTCTTTAATTTTTCTTTACTTCCTTTTTATAATTTTCAATTGATAGAGGGGTATGTAAGAGCCTGTGGATTAAAACTGTGAAAAAGCTGCTCTTTTTTGTGAAGGGGGATGAAATGAATCAAATGGGATAAATCTGTCGTTTTGTGTTGATTTTCTATATATATCAAATTCAAAATGGCCAGTTGTATTTTTTGTAATTAATAAATCTAGAAATGGGAGTTGATTGTTATGTTCTATTTTACAAGTAAATTTTATCGAGGGGTAAAATGAGTTAAGCGAAATAATAAAATCTTGAAGATTTTGTTTCTTGTCAAAAAACAGCAAATATATCATCTACATATCTCTTCCAGATTCTTGGAAAATAATCCATTGTTTTCTTTTGCATGAGTTTCAAATTTACTGAGAAATATGTTGGCGATAAAACATGAAAGGGGATTTCCCATGGCAGTACCATAACACTGTGTGTAATATTTGTCTCGAAATTGAAACACATTTTGTGACATGCTAAGATTGACTAATTAATGTACTCTTTAACAATAGTTTTTTCTAAATTTATGGAAATCAGCCAGTCCTCGATGATTTGTATGCTATCTTTAATAGGTACATTAGGATAAAGAGATTGAACATCAAATGATACCAAGATATTCGTCTTGTTCGATCTTAATATCTTTTGTAGAATTTAAGAAATCATATCTATCTTTAATGGAAAAAGTTGGGGGGAATTCAAATTGTTGAAACTCTTGCACTAAACCATTTTGATATAAAATAAGAAGGCGAATTTATACAAGAAACTATGATTCATTTCATCCCCCTTCACAAAAAAGAGCAGCTTTTCACAGTTTAATCCACAGGCTCTTACATACCCCTCTATCAATTGAAAATTATAAAAAGGAAGTAAAGAAATTAAAAAAGAAATTGCATTATTTAATGGTTACAAAATTGAAATGATTGACAACATGATAAAAAGAAAAAGAAAATTATTGAAAGAAATTCTAGAACAACTCTCTATCAAACTAAATGCAAAGAACCTGAAAAATGGATATCTGTGTCTTACAACAATTTAACTACAGAAATTGCTAAAAGTTTTTAAAACACATGCCCAGTATTAATGTATCCTCAAATTCCAAAATAAAACTAAAAAAACATATTAGGAAATCCAAAGAATAAAATAGACGATGAAGAAAAATCTGGAATCTATCAAATTAATTGTGACAACTGTGATTTAAAATATATTGGCCAAACAAAAAGGAAAATAAAAAGAGAGTAAAGGAACATAAAGCATGTCTGAAGTATCAGCAAGAGGAAAGATCGGCCATGGCGAAACATGCACTCCATACTGGACACTGCTTTTTCACAAGTCAAATTATTAAAAGAAATCAATGACAACAAATTTCCTCGATGCTTACGAAAACTATTTTTATGCAGAAGAAGAACCAAAATTTATTTAGTAAATAATGAAACCTGGACCTCTACAAAATTCACCGTTACTGCCTTTAATCTAATTAAATATTAATTTTTATATATACAGTAGACATGCTTCCTGGCCTTTAAAAATCTTATCTCTTTGTATTTTTCAAGACATATGTTTTTATTTAAATCTAAATTGTTTTTATTATTAATTTACTTTTATTTCAGTTATGTGGGTCTGGACGATGTGTTCTTTGAGCACGAAAGGCCTCACAAATAAAAATCTTTTCATTTAATTGGAGTGTTTGATTATATATTAAGCATTTTATTAAATATGTAACTTTTGTCAGTTATTAATAATAGTAGGTAAGAGTGTTTTTCTAAAGCCTTTTATTTCTTTCTTTTACACTTAATAACCAAAAAATACACAATTTAGTGAAAAGGTAAGCCAGAAAACTTACCATACTGATTAACTTACACACATAATCTTAGTTCTTTTAGTGTAGAGTTATAAGGCTCCTTCATAATACTTTTAAATTTTATTTAACTGCAAATCAAGCATATGACTGGAATTGTATATCTAATCTTTTTCATAAACATCTTTACTGCAATAAAAATGTGATATGCCAGCTCTCAATTAATGGGATGAGTTTTATAAATATCTTATCAAATTTGTGCAAACTTCTTTTTTACGTTCTTCCACCAACAAATTTCGAAAACATCTATGTTGTTGTGTTTATGCAATTATTTATTTTTCCTAAAACAATTACATAATGTATATACAATAATCTGCTGAATATTAGCGATCAGAATTTACAGAAATTTGCGGTGCTACTTTTTAGTACACATACAATTATAAGACTTAATTACACATTTTATTCACATCGATTTGCTGTGTGAATAATAAATAGTAACATTCATTACGTACTTGAATGTGTGTTCCTCATGAAACATTTCGTCCACTTATTGTTCTTATATCAATGAGGTGGTGACTCATTGAACTTTCAGGTCTTGTACCTGTGAATTGAAAGATTTAAGTATTATTCGTACTAATCCCCTATATGATATTAATGTAGTCTCTATTTTTCATGCTTTAACTTAACTCCCGTTTTTTTCCTGTAAATCAAAAAATCTAGTTCCCAACAAATCCAAGAACTGGCATAAAAGAGTTGTTGTAGGGCGGACGAGGCGTAGAACCTCAATAATCACATCTTGCCATACATCACCCTAGTAACAGCATAAAGCAAACTCTGTTAATTGGCTTAAACAGTCATTCAGTGATCAGCAGTTCGGGATCAGGGATAAAGCATTTGTTTATGGGTTAGGGTTTCAAACTGGAAATTTTTCAGATACAAGTACTATAGGAATAATTAGGTTAATGTTTTATAATTATTTTAAAATATATCTTATTAAGATTGCTTTTATGGTGTATTGGATTTTTTCTCATAGATTTGCGGTGCCTGTGCTCTCACAGATGGGCAGATGATTTATGTTAACCGTCCTTTTTAATGTTTCAGAGTACGTAGTGTTTAATTCGATTCCAGTAAATATACAGTTTATTTTACCAGTGTTCCAGAGAGGATAACTGTCACAAAATGGGTCTGGAGAAACAAGTAGTTCCAGCTGCTACCGTATGTATATCTTCAACGAAATTATCAGCAATTAAATAGAACTATATTAAGTTATATTATTTTACGTTTCTGTTAAGTATATTTCCGTATAACTTCTACATCACACATGTCAAAACCATTAAATGTATATTGTATCTTTTAGTACAATTTTTACTATCATGCAAATTGAAATATAAATACTATAAAAATATCCTTAACCATGCAGCAGGTACCAGAAAAGTAAGATAGCTTTTCAGAAATATCACATAATCTAAACTGATTGAAAGGACATCCTATTTACCATAAGGTATAAAATCACGTAAATCATACTGATTCACTATAAGTCATAGTCTATAAATGTACACGATGGTTAAAAGACACAAGTGTGAATATTAATCTATGTATACTGTACAACCACTTTGAATAACTAACGATTTATAAACATGACGATTTACCTTAAAACCTGCCTCGGTAAACTATAAAATAAAAGTACTGATCCAAAAGGCACTATAGCATTTAAACTTAGTTGAGTGTAAAATTAATCCACATATTATTTTCTTGTTATTTTATAGGAGTATAATATTAACCTTGTGAGTAAATGAATAAAGTTGGCCGAAGCTGTTAACATTAACAAACACGACCCAGCATTCCACTTGGAAGTAGTTTGTGTAACTTCATTCGCTCGCTCTCAGCATGGAACATACCTTATTGCTGCTGTATATCTTACTAGCAGGTACCATAGGCAGTTAAACATTTTGAGTTATGAATTTAAAGAGAATAATATTATAAACTTTTAAACCATTTTATACGTTACAAAAACAGTGTTTTGGACCCTCAATGTGGTTTTCTGTGATATAACTTTAGTTTCTGTCCAATAATTCATGATAAATAATATTAGTAACATTATAAGTATCTCATAACAGCAAAAAGGAATCCTCCAGTCGAAGTTCTTAGCTTTTCCTTTATTACACTCACGATTAGATTAATAATGTAGATAAATTGATTTTGGGTTGATACCGCGATCAAGAATATACTCGAAGCATGTCTGAAAATCAGATTTTAGATGAAATGTGTATGTCTTTGGCCATTGTAGTGTAGTCTGGTTTAAGTAATTAGTTGTACCATATTTTATGTAAAAGACCTGATCCCGTAAAAAAACTACAATAATTATCAAGCAGGGCAGTTATAGTTACAAGTTTATTTTAACTAAGACTTCCCATTTTTATATATGGATAACCTCTGTGTTTATCAGTGATTGCCCACAAGTTTAAAACAAAAGTTTTGTTACTTTTAAGCTTAATTTATCTTTTCAATGCTCTAAACGTAAAGAAATTTAAAAACTTAAATTGATTGAAAATATGATTATATGGTCACGTTATAATATTAAAAATAAAACATTTAATATCTGTTGTCTAAAGGAAAAAGGAACTTTCACTACCAGTGGCTCGTAGACTCCTATTTTAAAATAGGAATAGACCAATATGTGTCTACGTAACATTGTAATATAATCGGTTCTGTAATTTTAACGTGATTGAGTATCAGGCACACGAACCGACAGATAGATATTATCATATTTGCATGCAATAGTGTATAATGGTTGATGTTCGTCAAATTTCTGCGCACTCATGCAGAATTGTATTAATATATTATTTTATTAGTATAATAATTAATATAAAAATTTGGTTCAGTGTACCACATTGGGTGTTACACAACATCTGATTAGGTCACTCGCTATAATGTTGCTAAAATTTAATTGAATATCTTTTGTTTCATGCAACAAAGTCTGTTCTGACAACCTTAAATAAAGTCACCATTTAAAGTCAAGAAGTATAGGAGGTATAAGGGAGTCACTTTGTTACATGAGCGTTTTATGCGCTAAAAGCTTTATTCTGCGCTCCTCTTGAGTAAAACATTGCTTGGGCAATACACTTTTTTACCATATTATGAAGGACTCTATCATGTCTTATCAAATAGTATCATCTGTCCGTCCCTCAGTCAGTCTGCCCATCCGTATGATGACTATTGATAAGAAGGTTATAGATACACGACATTTGTCAAGTGGATTCGTTTTTATAACAGTAAGAATGCTATTGGTTTTAGCATTAAAATTTAAAGGGACAGTACATGCGTTTGTCTGTGCCCTGCCTCTTCTGGTATACGAATTCATAATTTTTATCATCGTAAAGTAAAAGCCTTACCGTTTGTGTAATATATTTTCATAAAGGTATGCTAGAGACTTGAAACGTAGTATATTGGTTCCTCCTGATGCAAGTAAGAAGCCTACTGATTTTGATAAAAAGTCAAATTAATTCCATATCTCTTTCTTTAAATATCATACAAGTGTTAATAATAGCCTCTATTCAAATTGGAATGATTTAGTGTTATATTTACTATGATTACTTATTTTTATCGTTTCTTTATCTGTTAAATATACCAGATTTCTATTTATTATTCTGTAATTAATTTAATGTATCTCTTAAAGTGATGATAGATGTATAGGGTGTAATAGTAACTATACGTAATATTAGTATATAATATTAATATTAGTGATTTGTTCAAGCATGCCTTTGGACGTGGGGATTAACTAACAACTACCATGAGCGTTCCAAAAATAGAAATTGTGTTAGAGTTCTCACTTAAAGGAATGTACCTTTAAAAATTATCTTTAAACATAATTTTAATGTTTACTTGAAAATTTTCATTTCTGTATGGCTCTCTACCTGAAACTGAATATATATATATATATATATATATATATATATATATATATATATATATACAAAATTTAATGGTGGCATTGAGATAGGTGATAGAACATACCTTCTTATTGGATTTGGCTGTTTTAGCTAATATGTGAGTCATATTGAAGAGAATGAAATGGCAGAATTGATAAAACTGTTAAAAACAATGAATTATTGTTACAGAATTAAAATGTTATATTGTAAAAATAAATAATGTTTGAATAGAAAACCAATGTCGATGAGACCAATTTGATTACTCAATTGATTATTCAGATCACTCTTTCGTTTTCGTTTCTACCCCAGCTCACTGGAAATAATTTTATTTGAAAATAACTACGAAGAATCTTCCTCTCAAAACATTATTAGTGGAACTTTTTAAAGTAGCTTTGTTGAGGGCGTGAAGATGAGATACTCGAATTTTTCTTAAGAGAGATATTTTAAGAGGATTTCTTGTGAGTACCATAAAAGCCCTATTTTTCGAGAATAACAATGATTTATTTTTTCGTACGTAGAAATGTACTGTTTCTGAACAGAGTAGAGGATGAATACAGGCTTTGTGTAAAATGAACACCTGATCTACTGTAAGTCCGTGGGAGTAATCAGGTTTCTTATTCAGCGGAGTGCAAATCCGTTTCTCGATCATCAATATATAAGAGGTACTAGTCCGAGCACAAAGGCACTGCTACGTGCATCTAAATGCAGATTGCCCCAAGTGCTCCGACGAATATAACGTGAGAGATAAGTACTAAATTCCTCTTTTCATCTTCGCCTTTAACTTGATTTCTTATTGTACATTTACACTGGCATTGTTACATGCAATATATGTTACAATGAATTTACTGTTATTCCTTTTATATTACATTTGATTCATTTATTTTAATAATTAATTTTTATTAAGATAAATACATGCAGGTAGATAGGAAATTTAAAGAGTTAGACCATAACTTACAAAAATCGAAGGACTCTAAGGAGGTCTCGAACCAAGAAATCACCAGTTACAGTTAGAGTGCGAGAGGTTGCTTTAGCTCACACACTAGACAGAATATAATGTTTTAAAATGTGATTGGATTGCAAAAACTTGCGTATTAATAAAATAAATACTTGTGTCATAAAGGCCAAAAAAGAGAAGTGAAAAATAAAAATCCAAGTAGAACAGCCAATTATAGATGAAGCTGATAATTCGGATACAGATATTAGGTATCCAATTGCGAGAAATTTATTCCACTCGATATTTATAAGTACAAGTCCACAAAACTGCACTACTACTTAAAAATTATTTAAACTTCGTTATATAATGTTTTACCCCTAAAATAAAAAACATAATTTAAGTAACAAATTACTCATCTAAATCAGTGCTTGTATGTAAAATAATGAAAATAGGCAGTAAACGTCTTACTGAATGATTTTACGACAACTACTTAATGAACATGTGCGCGATTGGCTGTTTTAATTTGGCAGATTTTCGTTAACTTCTGTCTTAGTCTTGTGTTAAAAATCGAAACTTGACTATTTTATTTTGCAGGAGGTCGTGAAAGGGGATAGTAACTTTAAATTAGCAAACAACAAACAATTATCAATAGCTACCATGTTTATCCCAGGGATGGCTTGGACTATTCCTACTAAGTCAGTAATTTAAAACAACAAAAATTATGTTACGCTCCTTTATTTAGTTTATGGGTGCAGATTATAATATATGAACAATCCTTTAAAAGCTATAAAAATCCTCATTGAATGATGCAGAAAGAAGCCCGTGAGAGGGGGATTGTTAGATATGTTTAGTAACTTTATATCGGCAAGTGTTTCGATTTAACTTGAATGCAAATGAAGTATAATAATTTCTCATTTTGAAAAAATCCAAACTTTGTTATAAGCTGAATATGATATACTGTCGTTGTCTAGAGTGCAAGTTGATTTATCAAATATAGTGCACTGACATATTGGTTTAATCAATATAATAAACCACATTCCTTGAATCAAAATTATTTCTTAACACAGAATTCAATAATTTTAATAGTGATGGAAACTCTAGATTTGTAACGGTGGAAAGCAACAAGTGAAGTCCCGGGTGTCAAATTTGTGATTTATAACAGTATAAGGAGGGTTATAAATACATGACAGTTACATTATTCAAGATATAATGCGTTTTAATTTACAAAAAAATATTTTTAATTAACCTTTTAATAACACAAATCAAGAAACAGTTATTAATTTCATAATATTCTCCACATACCTAATAGCGTGTTAACTTTAGGACTCAAAATCAGATTACGATGTGATTTATAAATTTTTTAAAGTACACTATGAATTAAATATTAAACTAAATACATATTTGTCCATGAGTTTTAAAACTTCGCAATAAAACGTTTATATTGATAAGATATGTTATTGAAAGTTATTTTCGCATTTTATGTGTATTCAAATCTTGTTTTCCAGAATCAGTATGCAAGTACACAAACATAGTATCATAAATCATATCAACAGAACTAATAATCCAGCTATAAAATACAAAGTTGAACAGATTGTCCGATACTAATGCGATATAGATCGTTACAACTTATCATTCGAACGGCGCTTTTGTCCTGTTTGGAGAACAGATCGTCGAGGTGGTGAAAACAGTGGGGCGAGCCTTGGACCTGACGATAGATGAAAATATGATCAGTGCTTGCCATAGACTGCGAAACAGGGAAGGATCTGGCAAGCCCCCTGGAATTATAGTGAAGATGACCCGACGCATGGATGCTGAGGCTGTCCTCCAAAAAAGGCGAGTGAAGCGTAATTTAAATACGCACGATATAGGCCTAACTGCAAGTCCTGCGATGCCTATATATATTAATGAAAGCCTGAGCCCTGGACGACGCCGACTTCTGAATGCAGCCCGGGAAAAGAAAAGTGAAAAACATTACACGTATCTATGGATCAGAGGAGGCAAGATATTAATGAGGAAGGCGGAGGGCGAACCTGTGAAAGTTGTAACTTCGCTGGCGGACCTGGATAAATTGTGAACTACAGTTTGTGGAAATGAGGTTAGAAAATTGTATATTTAGGCTAGTATTAGTTATCAATCCGACACTTTTTTTTGTTGTTGTGAAATATTAATAACACTAATAGTATAGTAGTTTTAAATCAAAATATTAGAAGCGTAAGGCAGAATTTCAATTTATTTTTAAGTGAATTAGAATCTGCTCGATTATTTCCTGATATAATAGTTTTAACTGAGACATGGATTAGTAAAGCTGAATTAAATTATTATAAAATTTCTGGCTACAATGCTTTTGCTAATTGTAATGAGGAGTACAGGGCGGGAGGTACCATAGTGTACGTCCGCGACTGTTATCAGTGTAGCGGTGTGAGTGAGAGAGATGATATTAGATCAGCTGGTGTTCTGCAGGTAGACGTCAGAGTCAGTGACCTTGAGCGCTTTACACTGATCGCAGTCTACCGTCTCCACTCTGCCTTGCGCTCCGCATTCATTGATGATATTGAGGATGTATTAACGGGTCTAGGAAATCGTAATATTGTTTTGGTAGGTGATATGAATTTAGATATATTGAGTCAGTCAGCTGAGAGCGATAATTATTTGAGCCTTTTGAGCAGCAAGGGAATGTTAAATTTAGTTAATGAACCCACTAGAATTAAAGGAAATTCGTCTACATGTTTAGATCACGTTTTTGTACGGTTCTTTAAAAAGGGCAATCTTCAGTTTGACTTCAAAGCTAATGTTTTCCATTATAATTTAACTGATCATTCTACTGTTCTGTTTTCAATTCACTTTTGCAATCCAATAATTAAAGATACTGAAGAGTACTATAGCCAGATTGATTTGGAAAAACTTACTGCTGAACTTATTAATGTAGATTGGGCTTGTGTATATGAAAAAAATACTGTGTCTGATGCTTTCCAATGCTTTATTGATGTATTAGAACTAAGTATAGGTAAATGCAAGTTTGATGTGCGTTCAAATAAAAGTAAACAGGTGCATAAATTAAAACCTTGGACTACTGACAGGCTATCATTTAAGCTTCAAAAGAGAAAAAAAAATTTACAATTTATTGATGAAAAATCCATAATGTAAAACTTAAACAGTATTACACTAATTTTCGAAATCAATTAAATTTAGAATTAAAAAGTTCAAAGGAGTCATTTTTTAGAGATAGGTTTGAGGGTTCGATCAATGATGTTAAGTCACAATGGAAAATAGTTAACGAACTAATTGGTGAAAATACAAAAAATACTGTAATAAGGGAGGTCGTTGGGGAATCTTGTATTATACACGAACCTAAACTTATCGCCAATGAATTCAATTCACATTTTTTAAATGCCCCTCGGAAATTGAGAGGTCAAATAGATCAATCGAATCTAGCGCAGCACACGGTTTTCGACAACGTATTCAATCAACGCATCAATCTTAAATCTTTTTTTATGCAACCTATTTTAAGTGAGGATGTTTCTTCATTTATTTCTAGTCTGAAAAACAACAAATCACCAGGATTTGACAAGGTCAGTCCAACGATGATAAAAAAAATAGCTCCCAGTATTATTCCGATATTAACATATCTCTATAACTTCAGTCTTATGACAGGGGAATTTCCCAGATGCTTAAAAAGTGCAATAGTAGTTCCAATCTTCAAACGTGGGGACCCTACACAGCCAAACTGTTACCGACCAATTTCTTTGCTCTCAGTTTTTTCAAAAATATTGGAAAAGGTTGTTAAAAAGCAGTTACTTTCATTTCTTAATAAAAACAAATTCTTTAGTAATAATCAGTTTGGGTTTCGAGAGGGTATGTCTACTGAGGATGCCTTACTTTCATTCATGGAATCAGTTTACGAGCCAATTAATAATAGTAAAAAGGTATCTGCATTGTTCATTGATATTACAAAAGCTTTCGACACGATTGATCATGAAATTTTACTTCATAAGTTATGGCTGGCTGGTATTAGAGGTTTACCACTTGACTGGTTTTCTAGTTACCTCACGGGGAGAGAACAAAGGGTAAGCATTGGTGGCGTCATGGGAGATCCAGGGAAAATTGAATTTGGTGTTCCGCAGGGTTCTGTTTTGGGACCAATACTTTTTTTAATTTATGTCAATGATCTTTGTAATGGTTGTTTTAATGGTAAATTGGTTGCGTTTGCCGATGACACTGCTTTTGTTTATACAAACCATGACTTAAATTCGCTTTACCAATCAATGTCAAAAGATTTATTTTTTCCTAAGGTTATGGTTTGACAAAAACTTTATGATATTAAGCGAAAAAACTAAGTTCATGTTATTCAGTCTGAGATTCGACTCCAAATTTAATTTCCCACTTAAATTTCATGAAACTAAATGCCTTGTTCCGCTTGTTCCTGATTGTGACTGTTTGGAATTACAGCAAGTCAATAATATGAAATATTTAGGTTTAATCATTGATTATCAATTAACCTGGAAAAACCATATTTCAAAATTAAAAAAAGAGCTTTATTTCAGTTTGAGAAAGTTTTACCTATTAAATCAGTTGTGTGGGTCTAACAAAATTTTAGTCAATGTATATCACGCTCTTGTAGGATCCAGGATAAGCTATGGTATCACATGCTGGGGTGGGACATACAGTACTACCTTATATCCGATAGTAATTTTTCAAAAAAGATTCATCAGACTTATTTCGAGAAAGACAAGGTTTGAACATACTTGGCCACTGTTTGTTGAGATGAAAATTCTTCCTCTACGGTATTTATACATTTTTAAAGTCCTAAAAATGTTTTACATTAGAAGCTCTGCTTTTTCAATAACAAGACAGCCTAGTTACATTCTTAGGCGGTACCAAGTCGTTAGTGTGCCTAAATCAAATTTAAGTATACATCAAATATTTTACAGTAGTTTTGCACCACGATTATTTAACATAATTAGTTATAAAATTGGCGACTTCACAACACAGAGAGAGTTTTTGAAAAAATTGAAAAAACTGGCTTTTTGAACAAGAAGCTGTCGATAAAATATTAAAAATAGTAAAGTAGGTTGAGTCTTGAACATTTTGAATCGCTTGCACTTACTTCTTGCCTGAATTTCCTATGTGTTTTTGGTACATCTATTTGTTTGCTTACTGGTATTTGTCACTATCTCTTTAGTGTCTTTTTATTTCTTTGAATTGTAAATATAATTACTTGGTATGTTGGTGAAGGAGATTTTTACCATTGAAGTTACAAAGAAATAATTTCCATTCAATGGCACAGTATGTTTTTTAATCAATCTCTTTTTCATACATAATTTTTAAACTATGTGTTACGTTTCGCTGCTAGCCGTTTCATTCTTTTTGTTTAAAACAAGTGATGGAGATCCCAGCTCAGGCTTTGCCTAGGGGATTCCTATTTATTTTGCCTTATATTTATTTATATTGTTATTGTGTTAATTTATTCTACCTTTTTATTGTTATATTTTGAACTCATGGTATTGTAAAAACTGTGTTGTGTACTTGTATATGAAAATGTACTGTTTTGTACTTGTTTTTTGGCAAAATAAAGATTATTTATTTATTATTTATTATTTATATAGAGCAATCAAATTACGTTATAAGAGTTGCATTGAAAAATATATGTAGGAACAGTACGCCATTTATCGTAGAATTTATTATGAAATCAATCAGTTGAATAAGGTCGTATTTCCACGCGATTAATACATTTTAGAGTTAGATATGTCAACCGAGGCACACAGAGAATTTATTATTAACTGATGATGGGGAGTCCAACCTGATGATATCCCGGACCACTAAGCCAACTTATGAATTTTAAAAAGCCTATGTATTGTTTATTAAATATTACTTCAACCAAATTTATATACATATTTACGAATATATGGCTAAAAATTAATAGAAGGAAAAATTGAAAGAATACTTTCTCTAAATTTTCTTCCTCATATTTTTGTTTTCAGGACTATTAGTTGTATTAAAAACTATAGTTGGGCTTCAACACAATCTACAACAGTTGCAAATTAAATATAAAATTAAATGGTATTGTTAAAAGATTTCAACCTACGTGAGCATTATAACATATTTTCGGAAACTGGGAGAAACAAAGTTTCAATGAGAGGTTATAAATGTAACAAAAGCTGAATGTTTCCGAGCTCCACTTTAAGGAGATACGGATGTTTGCAATAAACATCGCGGGGTCAAGTGGAGATCCTTGTGAGTTACTGGAAAACATAAAAGCTTTAAGAGACATTTTTATTTGAAGTGCTGGTAATAAAATCTCATGACATTTTGGAGTATATTAAGGCAGATTCCGCAAAAGATATTTTTTCAGTTTGTATAAGATTTAAAGTTACTAAATTACATAGTTATTAATTTTTAAATTATTATGAAAATAAACTAACATTATGAAAAGAACAAAGTACAGGTTCTGAAAATTTATTAAAAAACGTATTATAAAGTCTTTGTAAATTTAAAAATGTATTTTATTCGTTATAGTTTTTAATTTAAAAATAAATTAAAATTTTAAGATCTGAACATGCTCAAATCTGCACATCTGTACATTTGGATAAAATATGATAAAAAATTTTAAATGCTAATTTAACTGTTTGGAATAACAATTTTTTGAATACTGAGAACTTAGTAGATACAAGTAGTGTATTTGGCGTATATTGTATGTTTGATACATAATTAAAATTTCACTGCTACATGAACTTGCTATAAACATGGAAAACAGA
Organism: Homalodisca vitripennis; assembly: GCF_021130785.1. Classification (NCBI taxonomy): domain Eukaryota; kingdom Metazoa; phylum Arthropoda; class Insecta; order Hemiptera; family Cicadellidae; genus Homalodisca; species Homalodisca vitripennis. Next base: position 110,268 of record NW_025776513.1, read on the forward strand.
TTTATCACAATTAGATTAGTTACGGTTCTTAAATCATCCTTAGCGTGGTTGAAGTTTTGGTAAAAATATCAGTATCAAGTACCTGAAGGAATTTTGTTTACACTAAATAGCTATCTATGTTTGTCTATAATGTTATCTAATTTGGGATGTTTAGAATTTTTTGCGATAACATACTGAGCTGAGGATACTTATCGAAATGTCATGTGAAGTACAATGTTTAAGTTTGCACTTTTAAACATTTTATTTCTTTACATTTATCACAATATGTTCTTTTTATTTGGTATTTCCTAAGTAAAGCAGTATAACACAACTAATAAACTAAATTAGATCTTGGTAACTTAAAATATACCAGTGTTACCCAAAGATATAAAAAAGCCTTTCTTATACCTTCGTGTGACGGTTGAGTTATACGTGTGAATGTAAATAGAGTTGATCATAACATATAAAAGTAATTTGCTGTTTATCAACTCCAAAATTAGAGTAGCTGAAAAATATATATTTCTTAGAAGAAATTCTCCTTGAGTATTAATAAAAGAGTTGGATGTATACTTATACATTCCCAATCAGCCTGGTCTCCTAAAGTCGACGGTTTATATCCTCACAAGCGATTTGAAATGACATGTCAATAAAAATTTGTTCTGTTTTACAGAAGGTAAACAATAGAGGTAACAAATTTCACTTGGACAACACAAGTAAAGATAAATAAATATCTGTGGAGTACAAAATGTTTTATCCTCTTTTGATGAAATAATAGTATAAAAATCACCAAAAATTTAAATTTATATTGTGGCTGTAAGTCTCTATAGCTCCATGTTAATATAATTCACATAATATTTAAAAAAATACATGACTGAATATGCTAAATGCTAAGCCATTGGATCTAGTACTTCATCAATCTAGACATTTTAAGTTGAAGAATTTAGAGCTTCTTATGAAAACCCTGTTTCAGGCTTACAATGACAGGAGGTTTAGGGTTTTATGGAAATAAATAAATCGTGACCTTAAATAATAAAATAAATGGAGGGTATAATTTAATTTTAATTCAAACAAAATAAGGTGGAGAGAAATCTAAGTAAGTCACGGTTCATTAACTAACAAATCAAATATCATTCCTTCTTTTTCTTCCACTTGAATTTACAGCTCAGAAGTTTACTCATTAATTAGAACATTAGCACCAATATATTTACACTTTAAAAAAATATTGTTAAATAACATTTTAATTAACAATGAAAATCCGCAATATCAACAAAATCTCATTACATAGTTTTTTATTGGTTCTTCTTCACTTATTTTCCAGCTTACAAACCTATTAATTACAGTTTTAAGTGTTCATAGACAGGATAATACTTTCTCGCATTACTTTAAAAATAATTTATTAATAATAAACTTCAAAGTTAAAATTAGTTTTGATGACGATACATTTAAAATAAAAATAAATGTTTACATTCTTGTAAAATCAAAAGAAAACCAATATATATGATTTAAAAAAAGAATACAAAATGTTCCTTTCTTTATTATACGAAAATTTAAAAATTAAAATGCTCACTGAAATGGTCTTCGTGCCCGTGTTAAGCACTGATTAAAATTTAATACCATAATTTAACTATATTTAACTCAAACATATTTACTAAAAACCTAAACTCTTAATGTGTAATTTATTTTGTCTGTTGTTTAACACGTCTAATGTAAGCAGATTTGAGCTATAATTAAAATTTAAAAATTTACTTAATACTTGCAACAACATGCACTTGAAAACTTGCGTTAATTATCAAGTTGCTTCCATAATTTATTAATTCTTCTTTGTGTCAAAATAATACAATAATCCCTGTTAGTTGAAAGTCACTTAAAAGCAAATATCCCATAAAAAAAATCATAACTCGACTATAAAATAGTTACTTATACAAAATTCCGCTCAGATTTATAGAAGAATTATAACAGAAAAAATCACTCAAAGAGTAAATCCACCAGGTACTCCAAAAACGCCTAAAAGCACGTGTCAAAATGGTATTAATGTCTACTTTCAGAAATCCCTCCATCTTTGTACAGTAAGACAGGATAATGGTGTACCGTTTCTGCATTAGTGGACCCTTTCTAGGTAAAATACATTTCAGTTTTGCCCATATTATGATAAATCTATATAGTTTATAATATATATTCGTATAAAATTCCTCCCATAAACATTAAGTAATTAACTTTCAATTTTCCAATGTAGCAAATCCTAAAGGTGTTTTTAATAGGATATTACTAACGGCAACTATAACCGGTGGATTGGATTTTGATGCTTGTAATAAAGAAAAAATACCTTGTAATTGTTAGTTGCCTGCTAGTCGTGCACTAGACAATATATTTGTTTATTACATTGTACTAGTGTATTTGATTCTAGTGCAGTGAAGCTAAGAAACTAGTAGGTTCTAGAATATAATATATAACATTAATAAATGGTTACATCATATCATACTTTCAAAAAACCTAAATTGGAATTTACCAACTGCATTACAAATTTAAAGGTTAATTTTACTTCCACTAATTATCTGCAATTATAACTACCAATACACACTTATATGATAAAGTGGGAAAAGGATATTTAATCGTTGGATGTAAATATGTTAGTACCGTAATCAAAGATCTATGGCAATACAATTTTGTTCATAACTCTAAGTTGTAAACCTTATAACGACAGGTTTTTCCAGAAGTGTACATAAAGGTTTATTCTATATTTATAATTATTCATATACATATTACTCATGTATAATACCCTAATAAAACACCTTAAAACTCATTTATTTAATAACAGCCAAACAGAGCCAAATCTTAATTCTAGTTATGGTCTAACTCTTTAAATTTCCTGACTATCTACCTGCATGTATTTGTTTGAATAAAAATTAATTATTAAAATAAATGAATCAAATGTAATATAAAAGGAATAACAGTAAATTCATTGTAACATATATTGCATGTAACAATGCCAGTGTAAATGTACAATAAGAAATCAAGTTAAAGGCGAAGATGAAGGGAGGAATTTAGTACTTATCTCTCACGTTATATTCGTCGGAGCACTTGGGGCAATTTGCATTTAGATGCACGTAGCAGTGCCTTTGTGCTCGAACTAGTACCTCTTATATATTGATGATCGAGAAACGGATTTGCACTCCGCTGAATAAGAAACCTGATTACTCCAACGGACTTACAGTAGATCAGGTGTTCATTCTACACAAAGCCTGCATTCATCCTTTACTCTGTTCTTCTGGTTTAGAGGTTGATCATTCATAATTTTAAGATATTATTTAGGCTAAAATATATTATATAACTGAAATAAGATTTCTAGGTCACATACCTCATTGTTTCCTGAAATAGGAGATCGCCTGCATTTAAATGTATACTTTGCATGGAGACTAGCAAGTTGGTTATACTATAGCTGTGAAATTATTATATTAACTATTACTAAAACACTTTTATTCCATTTTACTACAAGAATATTGTTTTATTTAGATTTTACTAAGGCGGTAACTAGATTTTGCAATTTTTAAAGTAAGATGTATTACTTTAAATAGTAATAAATAGTGAAATAAATAATATTGTATACATCGATGAATTTTAAAGACCACACATATCGTTGTTTTTTTACGAAGCATATATTTGTCATTTTGTATGGAAAAAGTTTTTGTTTAATGTTTCGTTTATTTAAATTAAAAATTATTTGTTAAATACCCCCTACTTCTACATATTACTTTACAATCGTAGTACTTATATGTTATAAATTTAAACCTTTAATTAAAAGTTAATTTGAAGCACAGCTTTTAGCATGCAATCTACTTTGTTTGATTAGTATAAATAAGCAGTGAATTTTACTACGTATATTGTCATTAAATAGTTCAATCCTGCAACAATTTAACTAGATCCTGCAATATATTTTAGCCAGCACCCTAGAGCACATTTACTCTGTGTAAGCCTATATAAGCGTTTTTATTTAAATTTATTTAGACATTCAACCAATAAATAAACTGCTTTACTTATTGTGGAGTTCAAAGTTGGAGTGCGTCGAAATGTTTGAACATGATATGATACATTATACCTTACATAGGTATTATTTTTATTACTTAAAAACACAAAACACCAACAGTCAGTCAGGCAAATAAAAAATAAATCAGCGTTAGATAAGGTTTCATTGTTTATATAACTATTATTTATTGGATTGTTAGTCACTTTTAAGTATATCGATTTAGTAAAATCGAGAAGCTCGCAGTTAGCTTCCTTCAGAACGTAGTGTGCATTGTAAAGCCTAATACATAAGAGGGCGACATAATAACCAACCCTACAATATTCCTTTCGACACTAAAACCTGAGGAAAAAGCAGCTCAGAGGTCCATATTTCAAGGGCACTCACAATCACAAACCAGTAACAAAGTGCAAGGTATTGGTGAAAATATACAGTATAAAGGCCAGGTTGAAGATCCTAGCCAAATATAAATTTATTGGTTCCTTATGTAAAAAACAGGGAATTAGAATATTACGTTAAAAGTAGATACGAAGCAAGAACATGAGCATTAAAAGACTGTAGACTAAAGCATGCTTTACGAGAGTAAAAGATAAGACTAAAAATGAACACACTGGATGGCATATAAAAACAAGAAAGGGTTACTTTTCATTGAATCATAATAACTTTGGCTATAAAATATGTAGGTTAAATAATTCTAATAAAAAAGTACATACCAATTACAATTGAACCATAGAAGGAGTCTCGATTTAAACTAAGATAATATTTACATTGCAATTTGCTTTTCAATTTAAAAACTATGGAGGGTCTCCATCATAGTATATAAAAAGTACTTACAAAATATTTTGGTCTCCGGACCTGAGTGCTCCTATTAACGCTTCAATCAAAACATTTAAATTAAACCACATTGAATATGATAATTATCTTTCAGTAATAATCATTTGTAGCTTGAATGTCCATGTATACCAGTCTATCAATTCTAATTTCAACTGCAAGAAGTATTTCTGTGATGTAGAAGACACCACATTTGGAGATTCAACAGTCTTTTTTCTGTGGTGTTAAAGCTCGTTGATGTGAGAACATAATGACTATAACAACGAACTGCTGGCACCAGATCTGCTGAGGTTTCTGCTGCTGACACTTTAATTTTTACCTGACATCAGCAAACGCCCTAACAAAATCGCTTCCACTAAATTTATACTAGCAGATTTACTTTGTCTAATGACTAGTACGTTTATAGGTACTCGTAACAGAGACCTGTTTATGGTATAGAAACTTATTTATATGGAAAAAAATTGAGTAAACTTCTAGGAAAAACACTATCTTTCTACTAACAAACACTGTACATTCTATTCTAATGTACTTTAACATGTAGAGACGTAACTACTCATTACAGTAAACAAGTACAAGAGGGTAAGTAAAGAAGTTGTATAAGACATAATGTACTGTATATGCATTTTCATGAAATTTGAAACCACAATTTGTTTTTTATAAATTAATATTCTTTTTATAAATATTACGCGGTATAACTTAAAAACAATGTAAAATACAATATGTTCTAATATTATAATACAGAAAATATACATTTTTGTGTCGAAAAAGACAAAATAATTATTAAAATCATGTAGTTGTCTGTCTGTCAGTCCAATTATATGATATCTATAAATATTAGGCGATCTATTTTGGTAATGACATTCATATCTACATATTTCTTGAAATACTCATACCTGAGATCATTCAGACATTATACTTTACCAATATTGTAAGACAGTTGTTTTTTTAAAAACACAAAATAAGTCTCGTTTTTGTTCCCTAAACCAGCAAAAAATTACAAATATTTCATGGCAATGAGCACGAAATAACTCCTCTCCCAAACATTACACATTCAATGAGCTTCCTGCTAGCGTTTTAAGTAATGATACTTATATAGTTTAAGATATAATTACAATGCTGTCATAAACTCATAAAAATACAAAGGTTTATGGATTTTATTTATGAGAATGTTAAATTTAGTGATTAAAACAATGTCATCATGTTCAGATGACAATCAATACTAGAATACAGCATCTCTGTTAGAAAATAAATTGCACTTTCGGATGTCAAGCAATGGATAACGTACGTCTGCCAGTTTCTCAAGTTAATCATCCTTATAGCTGTGACGTGCTCTTGTAGTGATTTGTCGTCAACAATATTTCTTCAAGTCTCTTTCTAGAAAGATAAATTTCACAACAGAATTCATACATTTCCAGTTACTATTTTTTAGTATTTCTAACATTAACCAATGACACATTAACAAAATACTGCACTATTATTAATTATAACTCTTGTTAAAATAAATTAAACACTACTCAATTTTTTTATTATTTGTCATTATTTAACTCAAACACGGACTGTTTGGAGTCTTCAGGAAATATAACCTTTAACAGTACTTTCAATATACTCTCATTGAACGAAGATAAATGTTACCAATTATAAAACAACCTGAAGGTATGTTTAGCTTGTAATATAAAAAGGAATTATACAAACATTTGCTCAAATAAAAACAAATTTTGCTTCAGTAAACGAAGGAATATTTTAACGTTCAGTTGGTGTTCGTGATAAATTATATCACACATATTTTATAATCTTGCGCATGGAGGCAGGTTTATGTTATTAAATATAAATATCTTGGTATACACTAAAACTATTGCTAATATGCTACAGTAAATTAAAATTTAGATGTAATAATCTTTTCTAGTATAATATAATAACATATTGAATTAATGTAATCGGAGAGAATTAGCTTCAAGGCACTAATGCTAAGTATACCTTTATATTCCTCAGTAACAGCACAGTTTTATTACAGTGTATTGTTCAATATATATTACGCTAGTTGGGCTAATTTATATTAAGTATGCAACAATAAACTCATACAGATATTTACAGTATGTTTAGACTTTGAGTTTCATAAACGGCGATGTTCTACCCTTTCTTTTGTATTTTATATATAATTTAATATATATTCTGAACTGATATTTCCAATTAATGCTGGCAGTAATATACTTATTCCTAAATTACTTATATAGTCATATATTTTTTATATATATCATCTTTAAAAATTAACACTCTACTAAAGAAAAGATATAATATTATTAACTAATAAGCGATTTAACTGATAAGAAATAAGTATGTTTTACTTAAGATATTTGTGTTATGAAAGTGACACACTAAGTATATACAGACTTAGTGTACACTTTACATTATTTACTGTTTCACCTTTATTACTGACATGCTTTTATAAGAAAATAATGTTATAAAACTTCTAAGCTACAGATAACTAGGCAATACTAAAAGCCAATAATTTCTCTACATTTTGTAACTGATTCTGCTGTTAGGTGACCTGAAATTACACATGATGTACTCCTAAGTACCAAAAAAATAGGCCTTGAAAATAATGAAAATTTGGAAATCTTCATGATCTTTGTGATATAAAATCTTTCTTTTTTTGAGGTCGTTTATTTATTATTAGAATGTAAAGTTGAGAAAATAAAAAAGTTATAATTAATATAGGTGCATTCGTGAACGTGACTAAGGAGTTTTATCAACACATGCACACCGTTTCTGGACAATAGCAGTGTACAGAGGTAGCCTACTTTTTATATTGTGAAAGTGAGAACAAAAGTATTAGTTAAAGGTATTGAAATTGACTAAAGAATTGCTTAGTAATACAGCTAGTAGAAATACACTGTAGCACATAGACTAAGTGATCTTTTAATCGATTCAACGCACAGAAGATGTTATCGTCTCTGGTATAAAGGTAGTCGCAACAAGCCCAGACATGATAATCGTGTCTTTATTTCGATTTAGTGCACATAGGTGAATATGGAATACATTATAAGGAATACATACAATGTGGAATACGTTACGAATACATTTGTTACTGAATTAAGAATTTTCTATACATACAAATATATTTGTAGACAAATCTTACATCAGGTTTCATAAACATATGATTCGCCTCAAATCAAATCAAATCAAATCAAATCAATTTTTATTGCCAGGACATAATCACATGTATAGCAATAGTCAAGATATTCTAAAATTAATATCTAAAATTTAAAACTTTCACATCGCCTCAAACCACATTCAAACGTACAAATTTACAGCCAACTCCACATTCATCCAGCCAATATTCCCATTTCCAGCGCCGGTAGTCAGTTTGCTAATTGTGCGGTCACCCAGTCGAATGCCATAAACTCGTCAGCACTGTAAAATGCTTGCGACACTAAAAAGCGTCTTAAACGAGTTTTTAACACCTTAGGCGTTGGGGCATTTCTTAACTGATCTGGCAACTTGTTGATGAACCGAATACCTGCCTATTTTAGATTATAATTTAAATGTGTACAATATAATACTTAGTAAAAGGTACAAGTATAATACTGTAATTCAGATTTCATATTTCAACTAATTTCAGCACAGCAATTGAATCAGATTATAATCACAATTCCAGATAAAGTGTAAATTGATTGATGTATACATATTTCACCATTCACAGGTATGCTGTGTAACAGATAGAAACCTTTATACTCGTATGTGAATGCAAATTGTATTGTTTTTGTAAATAAAAATTAAGTACAGTTCCAAAATAAATTCCAGCTAAAAAGGAAAGCAAAAGAAGTAAACCTTTTTAATCTTACCTTAACGATCCGCGGATATTTTCCAAGAAGAACCGTTTTATTACAATTATAAAAGAGGTGACTAATATCTAAAGGTACTTTTCAAACAAATATTAATTGTTTCAGTTATCTATAGAACAAATAAAAATAGAGGAAGGTAGAGGAATTGAAATTAATTAAAATAGAGGAATAAGTAAAGAACAGCTCGAAATTATATGTTATCCTTTGGTTGATGGTATTAAACCAGTATTAAGGATTCCTTCACAAGTCTATTTTGTAAGACATTATGTTTCAACATATTAAAGCTTGAGTTTCTAGTATTGATATGTTAGGTTTCAGTAGTTAACTTAAAATGTACGTGTTTGTATGTGTGTATATATATATATATATATATATATATATAATTGTATAAATGGCAATTGCCTTATTTAATTTCAATAAACATTGAATCGCAAAAAGTACTTGCTCCGCCGGGAGTAATTATTATTATATATATATATATATATATATATATATATATTATATTTATATATATATATATATATATATATATATATATATATATATATATATATAATTTATTATATATATATATGCATATGTGTGTGTGTGTGTGTGTGTGTGTTGTGTGTGTGTGTGTGTGTGTGTGTGTGTGTGTGTGTGTGTGTGCTATACTTCAAAAACATTTACAAGTATTTGTACACAAAAATCATACAGTATATTTGAAGACTTAACACGTGAATCGAAAAATATTGTTTACCAAATTCAGTGCAAGTTATGCCCTAAAGATTATATTGGCTCAACGATAAATCCTCTTAGAACAAGGATGACAGGTCACAGGTATGCAAATAAACATAAAAAGACAGAGCAACCTGTAGTGGCACATGGCACTAATACATAATTTAAATTTAGAAGAAACATATTCAGTGAAACCTATTACAAAAAATCCGAAAATTGAATACACACATTCTTAGAACCATGGAACAAGCCCATCATCTCGTCACTAAACCAAAATTTCCAAGTGGATTAATTTTAAGGTGACTTAGTAAACAAAGTGAATTTATAAAACTAAATCATATGTTTACCATTGTACATAATTCATTCTTAATTTTCATTTTCTGTGTTCATATATTTTTTTTTTTTTTTGCTGTCCTTATATCCCTATTTATATTTTTGTAATTTCCTGAAGACGGCTTAAGCCGAAATATAGAAACTGTTTAATACATTTGAAGAATTGTTATTGAAGATTAATATATATATATATATAAATCTTTAATAAGTATATATATATATATATTTAATATTATATATATATATATATATATATATATATATATATATATATATATATATATATATATATAATTAATATTATATACATGCAAATATAAATATCATAAATTAAAAACAAATATATATTAATTATATTAAATATATATATACACACACTTGAATTGGACGTCAATCTGACATCATTTATTTAAAGTTGATATCCTAACAAGGCTTTTGTCCAAACGTCATCAAATAATTGTGTTTAGGCATTTTAATTATGTTAGGATTATACCTCATTTAATATAACCCAATGTCGATCGCTAACAATTGCAAATTGAACCGTGAGACTTTACACATTCAAATTGTTCATAACATATAGTTTTCTTTGTTAAATTTTTATTTTGTCATGATTCTGGTAATAGTCCTCAATGAGTAAAAAACCTTATATGGAAACATAGGTCAAGTATTTCAATAAATTATGTTTTTCTATTACGAAAACATATTACACTAAATATCTTCCCTAACAGTTAAATTAAATCTAAATGAAGGCTATATTTTCCTTGTAAAAGGTTTTGTGTGTTGGAGTTATACTTTTCTAACTATAGTCAACAGAATCCCATAGATACACGCTGTGTTAACTGTGTTTGTTAATAACTAAAACTAGTAGCTGTTAAAACCCTGCTACACAGGCTGAGTCTATTCTGGTTCAAACGAGTTATTAGTTTGTAGCATGCGTTAGGAAACCATCCCCTGTAGTTACGTAACAAGCGCGTAATTTATAACTGAAATTATCTTAATATATCTATCTGCATTCGTGATCTACTGGAACTGTTGTTGTAGTTGAGTACTCGAACTGAGATGCAATAGAACATAGTCCTTGTTGATCTCTGCGTTCCATTTTAATATGGCAATTTACTAGTCTCACTGAATCTAATTTCGTCGTGTTTGTCTTAAAAATATACAATATGGTTTATATTTATACGAGTTACCACGAACATATAAACAACCGCACGGATCGATTGAAAATGGACTCATTTACCTTTTTGGCACACTAGTTAGCTCAAGTTTTTTCAAAACCATTTCGATGGCCACCTTTTAAAACTACAAGTTTAATTTCAAAATAACTACATGACTAAATCATTAATAGCCTTAAAATTCGTATACAAGTAAAATACACACCTAAATTAGAAGAATGAAAACAGTGGCTTATTATTTATTTTTACATACTAATCAGTTTTACGACATAATAAACAACGTAGTTTAGTTGTAAAGTGTCTCCATACTAAAATATTTACTAGAAAAGGGTTGGTTCAAAGTGTCAGCAATATGTACTGAATTCATGATTCGTAACAGCTATTCAACGTAATTTTGACAAACAAACTTATTTGTTGAAAGAGAGTTTTTAAAAATACAATACAAAACTTAGGTAATTTTTTTCATCCATATCTCTTTGTAGAGATTGTTGTCACGGAACTCATATATTTCTTTCCACAAACAGTCTGTAGCCGAAGAAATGTCTGGAAGTAAAAACAATTACAAAGGCAAAGATTTAAGTCTTATTGCCGTAGTTATGTTTACCACGAGAGTGTTTTCAAGTTCATCAGAGAACACAACTTTCATAATGCATTAGTTTGTGTAACCGAAACCATTTTTTGACCATCGGACTTGTTTCCACAATTGATCTTCTTACATAAGAAGCTTGTTCCAAAAATCGGGTGTATAAAAGAACACAGTGAGATAGTACGGGTTGGCCCTATAACGGTTATTTTTGTTAGAATATTAGAAACCGTCAGAATGGTGAAGAAACCATTGATCATGGAAAATCCTTAAAGTTAGTAGCCTATTGCTTGTAAATATGTATGAGTAAGTCGTTTGATGACGAACCCGTTTTGGTAAGAGAACTTTGGGAAATGTAGATAAGGAATGTTTATCTTTCTTTTATGCATGGCTCCTCTTCAATAGCCATAAAATACACAGAAAAACTCCTAAGAAAATGTTACTGATTTTCTTGATATCAAATTTATTTATTTAATACATAAGGTCGTTGGGATTCGAATTAGTCAGCCTTTTACAGTGGCTATTACGATCATACCAGAATAAGTCTTACAAACTTACGAACAAAATAGTACTTTCCTACATGTAATTTCAAAGGTTGTTTTTTCATCATTGTGTGATATACTGTACCTTTAAGCATTGTTTAATAAAAGGTGAACTATTACTATTGTATTCTTTAGGGAATATTTGATTGAAAACATGTTTTAAATAACTTGAAAATACATTATTTGACTTGTATTACTGTTTCTAACGAACTTTTTCAAATTTTGAATTATCGTACGTAACTGGTAAAGGAATACGTACAGTAATATAATTAAACTTTATAAGTTTTATGTTACCATATAATTAGTTTATCGATCTCGATTTTATCCCGACTATGTTTATTTTGGATATACATATCTCCTTTCATTAGAGATATGGAGTTTAGCGAGCTTCCAGGCCTCCTTCTTAGCGTATATCTGACTATTTTACTTCTGCTGTATATTTTATTATTTTGCAGTAAATATCATTGTGGCTATTATATTATCATGTAAATATCATTATATAATATATGTATTGTTTATGTATGTCCTTAAAAATATATTACCTATAATTTAGTGTAGTACCTCTTAACAGTGAAGCGCTTTGTGAAATATAAATCTGTATACTATATGTATTTCAGAGTTTTAGCATGTGAACAGGAGGTTAGACTTCAAATCATATAAATTTAGCGCGCTATATAATTTAATGTTACAAATCACTATGGGATACATACAGAAATCTTACTATACTTTAATATCATCCAACGTCAATAACAGTTAAAAAGGATAATTTAAGTATTTCATCTTATTTTGACTGTAAACATTGTCTATAAAATAAAATAAGATACTCGTTAATCTGAAAAAGGAAAGTCTAATTATATGTAGAACTATATGTTCTTTACTCAAATTAGAGTTTAATCAAATTCGTATCCAAATAACTGCACTGCTACTTAAAACATAATGTTATATGATTTTACTTTATGTGAAAAAACATACATTTTTTCAAGGTGCACTTATGGTATTCGAAAACGTTTTCAACACATTTTAAACGGAGATAATTCAATAAAAGCTTATAGGATAAATTCTAGAAAAATTAGGAATGTAATTATTTGTTGAAATATAAAAAGTTCTCCGTATAATAGTTGGCTCACAGAACAAGAGTAGTTGAATTATCTCACAAAGGAGATATATTCTATGTATTGGTACACTAGGTATATACTCTGCTGGTGGGAACTAATTGAATGCGTGACACCGTGTAATCCTTAACAGTGTTCCAAATCGCACCAATCGTGTCACGTAGCACAGGTGGCATCTAGATACAACAAATATACAAGTATACCACATGTAACATTTCAATTGTATAAGTAAAATAGATTTTTCTTCTTATTTACTGTGATTTAGTTAGCTGAAGTAATTTTTATCACGCCTTCAGTGTAAAAAGCTAATACAAAGAAATGTACATTTATGGAGATGTTATATCATTTTATAAATTGTTAGATTATTCTATGCGAATTAACTAATAACACAGTCCTTTATGTAGAATAGTAATTTAGTTTAGAGAAACATTGTAGTATATTAAATATTATATAATAAAAAACTTTTGAATTACAAAAAGTACAATTAATTTGAAAATTAGTGAATAAAGTTTTAAAATTTTATTTATTAATAATTTTCTCGTTGAAAGCAACTGAACTCGTTGCTGTATGAAAGGTTGCGGTAACTGTACTTGGTAATCACTTCAGCTAGGAGGCACCTGATTAACTAGTTGAACTCTTTTGTAAAATCAATTAACACTGAAGGAGACTGTTACTTATAATTTGATGAATGTTTTCTAAAAATATTTTCTTTAATTAAAAGGTGAAAATTAGTTATACTTTATTAAGTAAGATATTCTAACTTGAATGATGGAAACATATTATGTAAAATAACCACCATTTCTTCTTTTATTCAACGTCCGTTGTTTTTTTTAACATTGCAACGGATAGTTTTAAAAAATACAATAATTTGACTTTGGGTGCTGAAATATTGAGCTATGAATTACAATTAACTACCATAACTTGATTACTCGAAAGTTATAAATGTATTTAAATTACCATTATTACGAAAGGGTGTACGCCTCAAGCACCAGTGATAACACAATGCATAAATAATAAATATGAGCGATATATCATACCATTAAATCCACAATGCAAACAAAAATACCAAATACGAGTTTATATACAGGAAACGATACTATTGTGAGGATAAGAACTTAAAAATAACACAATTAAAACTGTTACAAGTTTTTTAAACGTATTCAAACTCACAATTATTACAATATAGTTATATAATGTTTTGGAACAATTAAGTTATAGAAATATTCTAGATTACGAAGTAACTCATTAAAATAATTTTGGGAACATGTGACTTGCAGAATATTTTCCCATATGTATTGTAATATCGTGAAATTTTGCTTTTTTATGGCTCTAGTTGTAACATGTTACAAGTTAAACAGTTTTTACTAATCTGTGTTATACAATCTCTTGATACATCTTTAACTTATAAATTTCTCTTGGAAAAAGGTTATTGTATAAATTGGAAATGTTATTTTATCTAAATGTTGATTTTGGTGTCCGGATAATATAAATAGAGCTGTAAGTTGCAAACTCTACTAAAGATTGTTTTTGATTATGTGTCCAATACTTATAAATAGATTTTTAAATTAATTTAATACGGAAAAATGGATTTGTGACGATGATGTTGAATTGATATTGCCTTTAAAGGCCCAAATAAATAATATAAGTTTAAATTTCAATCAATTTCTGTTATGAACAGTATGCCCTATCTACAATGTTTCACTGACTACCCTTAGACTCGTACACTAGAAGTATGTATAGGTGTAATTTATTAAATAAATACAACCTTGCCTTTCAATATTTGGTGACTTTTAAGGTTAGCTGTGAGTGCAGTTATATTAAAAATCAATGTCTCCTTGGCTTTAGTGACGATTTTGTTATTATAACCCTATCAAAGTAATAATTTGTAGACAAATCGTAAAAGTTTATGCACTTAAAAACAGTATTGGGTGCATTAAACTCTGAATTAATCTACAATCACGTTGAAATTTCCATTACAAAATTATACTAACTGAGAATATTTACATAAATTTTAAACATAAAGTTTCAAAATACACTGCTTTGAGAAACTCCCTGCTGCATTAATTTTAATGTACTGTAGTTGTTACCTAAGTTTATGTAAAGATAACTGTCCTTTACATAAATTTAAAATGACTTTATCAAATTACCCGTATTACAATTTCTTTTTAAAGTATTTCGTGATTTTATGCATCAAAAGCTATTGAATAGTCTATTGAGAAATCTGTAACGCTTTATATTGTTTAATATCAATTTATAAATTAAATTAAATGTGTCTGTGCTCCTTTTCCATTTTTAAATCCGTTTTTATTTGTAATAATTATATTATTTTATTCGAAATATTTATTTAGGTTATGCCTATACCATGCATCAATGACTTTAAGGTAAGCGATTGTCTATAAAAGATCTTTTAGCCTCCACATATATTTTAAACATAAATCTAATGGTTAATACATTGAATTTCTGAAGTTAGAGTCATGAAAAATTTTTAAACGTACCAGTTAAATAATTCAAATTTATATTTGATATTTTATGGATTTTTTATTTAATAACTTAAAAATTTTTTGTAAAAATTAATAAATATTATCTAGGGGTGAAACATTCCAAAGCTATAATTACTTAGATTATCAGTTAATTTACTCTGATCTAATAATTGGAGTTTACAACCTCTTTGTAGTATAGAACCGGAAGGCGACAGCGTCAGCTGTTAAGCAAAATTCAGCATTGTTTTAACTTTTTGCGTTCTAGTTCGAATAATTTACATTTCCAAAGCTATGGTTGAGCTTGCGTTGCTACCCTCTTCAAGAAAATATAAAAAAAATAAAGATAGGAGAATCCCACTTCAGTCAACATTCGTCTGTTTTCGACCATTACAATTTTCTTCTCGTCTAAGTTACTTCTGTTATGATAGCTTAGTTTGAAATTACGATCAAGAACATATGCATACTTACTTAGGTCTCAAACCCCTGTAAAAAATAACAACTAGGATGGGTTTTATAAGATTCTTTAAATCTGTAATCTTTAAAATAAATATATAGTGTTTGCCTTTGTTTACATTATATATCCAGCACTGGAGACCTAATATTTGCGATAAATTAACAGTTAAAATTTAGTTAATTTTTGCACAAATCTAACATTTTACTAACCGTAAAAAATAACTCTGGTGATAAACAGTGAGTACAGAAAAGAATGAAATGAAAAGTATTATTAATTATAAGCTTACTCTTTGCTTAATAGAGTAAAATGGTACTAAATTTAATCAAACATAATTATTAGGTCACATTATAATGTTTACAAGGAACATTTTGTTAAAGATAAAACCATTATTATATTTGATTTAGTAGAAGGGAGACTTTTAAAGGCGGTTGTAGCGTAGCCCATGGGGAGTTTAGAAATAGGAATAGGTCTATATATAAGAAATTTCAAACTGGAATAGCTATAAACAACTTGTTTCTTGCATTCTGTAGCCTTACGAGCCCGCACATAAGGCGAGGATGAGGTTTAGTTGATTAAATTCTTTATAACATATTTTCCCCATAAGTTTTGCCAGTTTTAGATAGAATTAGGTAATAGTTATTATCGAAGCTTTTCATTGATTGCTATTAGACAAAAACGGCAATAAGTACTTAAAAGTCAAGACCTAAAACCGTTAGTCAGATTAACTTTCACAAATATTCTTGGTTTCGGCAGTGAAGAGGCAGAACTCTCCTTCATAATACTTACTTTTAAATCTGCTTAGTTGCAGATTGAATTAAAGTACTCTGCTTTCTCATGTATATAACTGAAATTTAAGGATAGCACGTTTACCTCCTTACCTTGGCATTTATCCCACTTAAAGACTAATGTCAGAAGTTTGGTCATAAATTTGGCAAAGTTAGAAGGCTGACCTCAGTAATACAATCTACGTAGGCAGCAGGTTTTCTTGTATTAACGTTAGCCTAAACTGAAGTTGTCAATTGCAGTAACAGAAAAATAATTGCAAAAAGTTTCAAAATCCTTTTCCAGCTCAACACAAATTGTATAAAACTGAGAATTACACATTATCCCTATTAAAAAATTATTGGAATTATTTTAGATCGTGTTACTTTGTCAAGTGTAAAAATCCAGGTTATAAATGGGACATGACCTTGGAGACCGAGCCCAAAACTGTTAAGATTTTTTCATCCGTTTGAAGTATACATAACCAGTGACTATGTTGCAAAACTACAACTATGAACCTTCAGATAGTGTTTTCAACGTTTAATCTAAGTGATATCATGAAAATGCGTTACTGATACCTTTATTAGAACTTATGTGAAGAGACAAGTGATGTTTTTTTTTGTATTGCGGACATTTATACCATCGACAGTAGAGTAACCCGGAGGATAGCCCCGCGCTCTGATTGGTCGAGAGCAGGTCACGTGATCCAAGATGGCGGTTAAGCCCCGCCCCCTGACGTCACTCCCCACACGCTGACGGGGAAAAATCCCTCGCACGCGGGAAAAATGCGGGAAAAAATCTCTCAAATGGCGGGAACCAAAAAAAAGTGGCGGGAAATTTGAAAAATCAAATACTTACATAGCAAAAAAACGGGTTTATTTTAAAAATTTTAAGAAAAAAACAATGGCATCCTCCCGTGGATGATCACCCGACAGATTGGACAACGTAAGAGCCTATGGGCACATTGTGGGCACAGAGTGTGTCCACAAGGCCTCAACCCTACCGTCGGCAATCTGTCCATACAGACACAGCAGCGAACGTGCCTAGCCGGGGGCGACGGTTCCGGTTCCTCAGGGTCGATGTCGTAGGGATCCCTCGAGGCCGCCGACTCCATGCTCTCGCCGATGCCGATGAGCAGACCCTCCAACGACGAGCGCACTTCCCTCCAAAGCGCGTACGCTATCACGAGACTCTGGTCACGGGGCGTCTCGTCGAGAAGATGGTCGACGAGCCAGAGCATATCCCTGAGCTCGGCCCTCAACCAACGCCCCCACAGTGCACGCCACGGGAGCGTGCGCCGGCGAAACAAATACTTGAAGGAAATGGTCCAGCACCAGTTCCCGTAACCTCTGCCGTGCCACATCTACTCCTGATGCAGCTGTAGGAGGCTGAAAAGCAAGTAAGGTATCACCACTACTACTAATACTACTTACTACTACTACTACCACTACTACCGGTGGACACTTACCCTTCTACAAGCGCCGGTTCGACCCGTTGAGGTAGAGGGTTGGGTCGAGTCGACATTGGGTCCAGCAGAGGACCGGGACGTCGAGGGGGCCGGGGCGACGGTCGCTACATTGGACCCACCAGAGGACCGGGACGTCGAGGGGGTCTGGGCTGGGGCGATACTTATCCTCGGAAGTCGCCGCGGCTGAGGAAGCGGCATCGTCTGGAGAGGGAGCCTGCGGGTTGCGGCCCGGGGCGGTGATGGAGACGGTGGTAGAGTCATACCCGTGATGGCAGCCTCCAACACTTCCCAGGGTCCCAGCAGAAGGTCCTCAACCGCTGTGTCATTGAGAGGCCTCTGCCTTGGCCTCGGTCCAAAAGCCCACGGGTCAGGAGACTGCAAAAAAAACAAACCGTAAGAAAATAGCAAAAAACACGAGACGGACAAAACAAGGAAGCCAATTGTACTTACACCGGGTATCAGGTTCTCCACGGTGGCATCCGAGTCATACTCCTGGAAAGAAAAAACAATTCAGCCCGTAACGCAAACAAACACGCATACAAACACAAAACCAACACAAGCGCACACGTACCTCCACACTGTCATCAGGGTCAGGCGACAATGGGGAGTCCTGGACCTCGGGGTGGGGATCGGGCCGGGGGTCATCGTCGTTGCCCTTCAAAAAAACAAAAACAAATTGTACCCAATCGGAAAAAACGGAATCTAATTATTAATTCTATAATAGTAATAATAACATTACCACCAATCGAGGGGCTTTCCGCGGAGGCGGTCCGTCGTCGTCACCAGCAACGAGGGGTGCTGCAACGATAAGAAGGCCCACCAGTATCAGCATCAAGCGAGTGTAGCCGACTCCGGGAGGCAGGCGTGCTCTGCAGAGAATCGCTATCAAGGCCGTAGACACAGTCATAACTCCCACGGAAAACGCCAACACAAGGTGCCTGCAACTGTACATGATTGCACAATGCTGGATACATTCGCAGCAGTCGCTTATATGCAAGCGCAGCATACCCCCCACCACACGTGCGTTTGTCCTTGTTGCAACGTGACCCAAGTTTCCACACCACCCAAGGGGTAGGGTCCCGGCGCGTTAGGAGATATTTTACGTGGCTCCTTCCCCAGTAGGCCTATCCACGTGTGTGTAAAGAGCCCCAACCATCGCTCTTTACGGTGGTAGCCACTCCATAACAAATTTGCTACCTCCCAACATATTTTTTTTTTATTTTACAATTTTTGTATTTTTTTTTTCTTTGTAATCCTTGCTAGTGTAACAAGCCGCTTTACTCGGAGAAGCCTTTCAATGCAACCCGTAAAACACTCGCAAAGAAACATTTTGTTTTTTAGTATATTTTTTACATCTCTTTTTTAGCAACTAGAGCGAGGCTCGTACCCCTGGACTTACGGAGGTAAGGCCTGCCATAGAGGTATCCAAACACACACACACAACCGCCCCCGGACTTACGGAGTTTAGGCCTGCCGTAAGAGCAGTTGAAAACCCCAGGACTTACAGGTTTTACGCCAGCCTTAGGGGCTTGCCACTCACTCACCCCGCCCTAGAGCCTTTTTTAAAGCACAAGCATATGTACAGTCACTATTATGTTGAGGTAAAATACATTGAGCATCGGAAACAATAGCCTCCTTACTATCTACAATATTCCTATCAACTACGTTATCGTGAAAACGAGACAAAAATCGAACTTTTTCTAACCCTGTAGTATATACAGTAGCGAAGGGTTTACAGAGAGGGTTTACACTGTCCACCTTGATATTCAACCTCTGCGAGGTCTCCAAAGCCTGAGTGATACAGTTGAAATTCGGAGCAAACTGATTAAATACATCGTGCGACCAGTAAACGCTCCCCTTCTTACCATGGAATAGCACCCCGAGAGAATCGCCTCTGTCTTTAAACAACCCCACAATTACACACTTTGATAGATCGCTACCTAAAAAGTAAACCGACTTTAGGAAAATACCCGTTAACGAATTTATGCGTTCCTTACGCCTGGGAACCTTCGCAGGTTCCACGTCCATCACTGAAGCCTGCATGGTCCCGTCTGACCGTAGCCCCTCACACTACCCCTTATATACCACCCAATTTAGACCAATCAGCGACGTGCTTATTTCGACCAATGGAAAGCAGCAAATTAACGAAGTAAGGGTTCCGTTTCCGCGTCTACCTCCTCTTCCTCCTCCTCCTCCTCTTCGTCAGAGTCAAAGTCTGAATCGTATTCTGAGGAAAACCTAACCCTAATTTGGTCGTAGTCCTTCACATCGTATATATCGGCATTGGAAGAAAACTTGTAGCAATTAATGTGGCCTTTTTTTAATAATTTCCCGTTTTTGTAAAAGTAAACAGTTACAAACGCTTCGACGCCCATTTTGAATGTCACCGAGTGGATGAGAGCTAATGAATTCCAGCACCCAATGAAGTCCAGGTCCCGTCTGACCGTAGCCCCTCACACTACTCCCTTATATACCCAATTTAGACCAATCAGCGACGTGCTTATTTTGACCAATAAGAGGGCTAGGAAATACGGTTAGATTTAAATTTTCTAATTGTAATGGACCTCGTATGTGTAATCGCTACAATACATGCAGAACTCTAAATCATCCTCAACAGTGTGTTGTAGATACGCCAACACGAAAACCGTCAAAGGCGGGAAAATCCTTGACGTAAAATATTTTAGAGTGGAACAGATTCCACTCTTTCACATTAATGCTTAGTTCACCAACAGAGCTACCCCCTTTCTTGAATATTACATTAGCAAAATCCTCAAGAACAATCTCGTCGTATCTGTCACTAATAGCTTCATATCTCTCAAATATGATTCTAAATGCATCAAACTCTGGGAGTTTGCTTACATCGTAATCATCTCCGTAATCAGACTCGCTCTCTTCTACATCTAACTTATTAGTGCTAACAGTTACGTTATCTTTAAGCAGTTGAAGAGTTATGGTACACTGGTTAGGCCCCTCCCGGTCAGACATGATTGAGCTAATGAGGTGTAGCATCAGGAACCCTCAATTTATACAATTACCCCCACCCTAACAATACTGTGTTGCGTTATCACGGAAGGGTTCAAGTAGAGCCTGTAATCTCGAAAGAAACGGGTCGTACATACCAACTAACTGATTCAAAATCGTAATCGAACCCCCAATGTATGAATCCATATAGTAGCACCCACAAGTGTCAGGACCTGACGTAGTCTCGGGTCGTGACCACACGCATTCCTTGAAATGGCCGTAATTATAAGGGTCACTGGGTACTCTAACTGTAGGTCTAAATTGAGCAAAGAGTCTTCGCATACCCTCGACCATGCAGAGTAGTTCGGTCTTTAATTTTAGGTATCGGATCGCATCGAGCGAGTCAGGCTCGTTTAGAAAACTGTTTAGCTCCTCCATGACACAGAATGAGACACACGTACAAAATTCAGCTATTTATAAGAGTTCCCCCACCACCACCACCGCTCCTACATTATACGTTTGTACCGAACCGGTGAGCACTGTGTACGCCATGTGGGAGTCATGCAGTAGGAGACAGTATGCAGCTGTGTTTGGCGGGAAATTCTCCTTAGCTTCAAATTCCAACCTAACATCTACAGGTCCCGACTTGATCGAATCGTTCTGCTTGGAACAATCAATCACGTACAGAGGCACATGAGACGTGAATGTTTTAAAGTCAACCAGCGGAGACCCTGGTTTTTGATAGTACGAACTTTGGAATCGTGTGTACATGTCGTAAAATATACAGAGATCGCCGTGGACATTGTCGTAAGGGTAGTACTGTGAATTCAGATAAAGTTTAACATTCGTAAGGGCACAACGGTCAAAAGTAGAGGCGTCCTTTCTTAGGTCGTTCTTTCTACCGGTCTGAAAGGCCAGCACCACGTACCGAGGCTTTTCAATTTGCGAACTCGTTTTTATTGTCCAGCTCTGTCGAGTCGTTTGCGGTAGTGAAGGATATTCGTGAAGTTCCCAGGACCGAAACGGTAGGTGAATCAAAGTGTCTTTCTCAATCACGCGCAATAATTTTAATTTGTAACTATCTGACACTGTAACATGTGGTACACGTCACTCGAGCGATGTAATCTGAAAGTCGAGGTTTGACGCGTCCGGTGAGATAACGGCGTTGACATCCGTAGCTGACCTCAAGAGAACAAGCTCTTGCTTAACATTCGCAACAATTCTCTTGTAATCCTCGGCAAAACCCATCAAAAGTTTCAGAGGCACCGAATACGTAAATTCACCGGCCTCACTTGTCGTATTGGGACCGAGCCAGCACGCGTTTACGAGACACTTTTGCTCTTCATCCCTAATGGAGAGTAGTCCTTTTATAGTACTCGTTATACCTACATTTTTCGTCCTGTCAACCTCTATACCGCCTATCTCGTACCTTACATCGTCGAATAAAAATGCGATGGCATTGTTTATTAGTGAGATACTGGCCTCACTCCCGTCAGCTTTCTTAGCACTCACTTTACCAGTGATGTGTATACTGCTTTCGAACGGTGCCGTAATTATATCCTGTTGACTTATCGGAATTCTGATTTCGTCGTTGTTCTTCAGAGTTGACGAGGCGTAAGGCTTATGAGAGTGAAACTCCCAACCTGTAACAACTTCATCATACTCTGCGGCCGACTCTATTGCCAGTAGCGCCATATTTGAACCCCAGTGACGCTAGAAACCGAATGTTTCGCGATGTTAACACTACCGTCTTCCGGTGTTTACTGGCCAATGCCTGAGCAGACACTTCTCTAAATACTAGACCCATTGCCGCTTCCTAATGTGCAAGCGTAACGAGACGGGTTCGTTTTTAAAGTTGATTAAATCGCCGTTTTGGTCTCTGAGAGAGACCTCTATATTGTTCACCCTGCGGACGTTCACCGGTAAATAGATGACAGTGCTCGGTTTCTCAACTATTTTATACCCGGGAGCCACATCGGGGTAGAACTCGTGCAACACGTGTCCTTCCATACCGTTTTTGAAAGGAACCGCGTGCAATGTTGCACTCGACACGTATCGTGTTTACCGCCATAATACTGACGGGGAGGTCGGACATGTGGGTCTTATGAGGCTCCAGTTCCTTAGCGGTGAAACCAAGTACTGAGGCTACCGAATTCGGCTTTTCAAAATGTATCGCTTCACTGCACGATACTTCGGACTTTAGCGTGCTATTGTTTGCCTTAAGACTGAACGTCACACTTCCGTCAATGTGCGACTTGATATATTCTTCTATGTTTTCAATTTCATACGACCCCTCGTCTATCACTATTTCTTTGTCGACTCCGTAGTGGAACATGTCATTCACACCTCTTTCAATGTTTGGTATCGTATAGTACGTCGAGAGATCAATTAGACCGATCTCGTACTCTCCATCGCTCAAATCCATTGGTGGAAAGACCTCGCAAGATACGTGCGGAGCAGCTCCGTTAAGTGAAAACATTACGCGCCAGAAACTTTAAACACAAGTGACCGCAGACTACTGAGTCCTCAGACTGTTTACGCTCATAGTTATACTGTACGCTCACCCCTGATCCAAAGTAGGATACGAGTTCTACCGGCGGTCTCAGATTTCCAAAGCTGTCAAAGTAGTACACTCTGTCTCCGAGTTTCTTATAACAGACCCAGTGCGTACCTTCACCGTGGGAACTGTCCAGGTTAACTATGGCCGACTCGTACTGCCGCGGGGTCTTGGGCAGTGTGTCCCTCATGTAGACACCTCGAAAGTTTGGAATATTGAGTAACCTCGCATAAACGGATCAATTTGTGGTTTGTTAGAGGGTTTTATCGGTATCGAGATTGTTTGCTTTTTTTACAATACCTCTTCTTTTTTCTCACCTCACCACCTCCCCTCTTTGGATACGGTTTCAGGTAGAG
Organism: Homalodisca vitripennis; assembly: GCF_021130785.1. Taxonomy (NCBI): domain Eukaryota; kingdom Metazoa; phylum Arthropoda; class Insecta; order Hemiptera; family Cicadellidae; genus Homalodisca; species Homalodisca vitripennis. The sequence goes on from NW_025776513.1 coordinate 134,438, forward strand.
CCCTCTGCCCTTAGGTTTACCCCTCCCTCGCTTTGTCTTTGGTTTTTTTCTTTCTCCCACCCCCAAACGCTGTTTTAGCTTTCATTGCTGCCGTCACTGCTAAGGCCGCTGCCCCTTTCTCCTACACTAGCGTCTCCCGATTTCACCCTTTGCCAAGCTCTTTCGGCCAATTCCTTGTCGGCCTCTCGCCGGTGTTCTAAATCCGTGTATTTCGAGTACGCTATATCGTGGAGCTTACAGGCAGAATCGAGTTTGTTAATACCCCTATCACCCCTTGCCAATCTCACCCCTAATCTCGTACCTGGCCCACAGTACTGATAGCCACCGGGAAGGTGTAATTCGACAGGTAACGCGTCAACAGCACGGTTTATTATGGTGCCTACAGCGGGCAGTGCGTTGTGCAGTACGCTGGTCACTATACCTCTACCCCGCTTGACAGCTCGTTTCACTCTGTTTGAATTACGTTTGTGGTTCGCCATTTATATACCGTATCACTTTATACAACTGTTTGAGTAGCGATTCACGCACACAAGTAATCTGCAGTACGTCGAAGATGTCCGCCTCGGATTTTGTGACAGTACCGGTAAACTCGTCAAACTCCAGCACGTAACTGTCTGTTATAAAATAAATACGACCGTTTTTATATCTGAAACCTCCCTTTATGGACCCCGGAACACCGGGGAGTACGCTTGAAGTCATCCCCAACATGGTGCCTGTGAGGGTGCATTCGTTTAACTCTACAACAAACTTGTCATCGACGAAGACGTAGGTTTTACCCATATTACTGTTTAACGCTGCAATTGACTTTCTTAACTCTGGTATGTACGATTCTGCTAATGGGTCTTTGATTGGACAGTCTAAGTGACGGGTAATCTATAACGTATAGAGTTCTGTCTACGATCATGACTACGTCCCCGTTCGGTCTCTGGTACACGGCCGAAACGTTAGTAAAGTCTGACGGTAAGAAAGTCAACCACTCTGTAATTATCATAGGATTGGTAAACTCTTCACGCGTTCTATGGGCTTCGTTCAGGCTTAGTATCCAAACATATTTACCGTAAAAACGCGTATAGTCTGTTTCTCACTACTAAGAACGTGTTGAGTTTGTGTCTTAAATTACAAATGTCCAAATCTGTAGGCGTAGGCGTGACCTCTATTGGTCTATTGGTAGCCGATGTTGTCGTCGTAGTTGATGTTGTTGTTGTGGATGGTGTTGTAGATGTTGTAGTGGATGTTGAGGTGGAGGGGGTCGGTGGTCCGTAAATATACTGTATTGCCATTTGATCATCTCTGTCTAAATCATATTGGTAAAGGTTTGAAATACCATGTGGTACAAAATAAAAAGGATACATTATAGACGACGAAAGTGATGAAATGTTGCAAGCCTAGAGCGTGTCCAATTTCGTGTAATAGAACCAAAAATAAGGAAACTTTTCCGGGCGCAGGTAGATCCATTGTATAATCCCAATCTTCTTCACCGTCCATATGAACATCTGTCTGGTTCATCCCCAATATAGGGAGAAAGGCGTGACCCCACTAAACCACCCCTACCATCAAACACTCTACTGCAATTTTTCCGTAGATAATACGAAAGATGTTTCCTGGGAGTGATACTTAAAATGATTGTGGGACTTATAGGGTCCCGCCGGAAGGTCAGGTTGGAATGTCTTGAGAATAGGGCGAACGCATCCCGACATAGTTGGTCATACTGATAATTACTACCGTACATAAACCAGGTAATATCGTTTTTTTTTCCCGCCATCCGTAGTTTGGGTTTGCAGTGAAAGACGCTATTAACTCGTCTGAATTGTCGCATCTGGGGTGGTTCATTAAGTTAGTCGTCTCCTCATTTACATATCCGGTCACATTCAAGCCGAACGTCTCTTGAAACCTAACGATCGCCTGTGTAATGTCTGTGGATAGCTCTGAGGTATTAGTATCGAGATAGCCGTATCTCTCCAAGTACAGCAAAGTTTTATTAGCAGCAATCAGAGGAGCTACACATAGAATAAATACCAAGACCCGCATCTCGCCAGGTTCTAAAGTAAACTGACGGTAAAAATGTCAGCAACTCACATATAAATAAAACCATCACGGTTTCGATCTAACCCTGCTCACTGGATCTCTCTAAAGTATGGGTTGACAATGTTGAAGCTGATCCACTCGTCTTTATCGGTTAAGTGTATAGCGTCCAGCGTCGGAGCCAGTAGTTTGTACATACCGTAATAGACCTCGCTCAGTACTCTCACTAGGTAATTCATGGACACCGCGTCACTCATTTCGGTAGGATCTCCCAGATTAGTGACTTTACCGGTTTGTGCGTTCCAATTTCGCCCCGCTCTGTTCATGGCGTGTTTTTGAAAGTATTTCAGATTAACAGCTTCGCCCTCGTATAGAGGCTCTTCTATCTCGCTCAGACGCATACGTCCAAAACTCCAGTAGCCGTCTTTCATCTGAGGTAGAAGTGATAGTGCCCTATCTACATATCGTTTAGTCGTAGCGTCCGTAGGCTCGACTGGCCAGCCAACTATGCAGAGTCTGAAATTATCGAATGTAAACGGGTAGAATCTGTAATACTCTTGATAGGTGTAAGGGTACGTAGTTGTGACAGAGTCACAGCATCGCCCAGTCCCTCACCATCGCTCAAGTTGATTATTCTTCTCTTTTTAGCGTCTATTATCTCAGTATCGAACTTTAGTGTTCTTTTGTTTAGCGTTCGCAAGTTGACGGCGTCCGCTTCGTTCGTGGGGTCAGCTACGTTAGGTAGTCTATTATTTCTGGTATTGAGTTTATTCGCATTTAGTGTCTTGAGCATAGACCGGGTCATATCTGTTTTGGTGTCTTTTAATTTCTTGTCCAAGGTCTGCAGGTTTACCCCGTCGCCAGCGAGAAGAGGATCAGCCATCTGTCCGAGTCTTTTGTTATCACATTCCCAGACGTTACCATCACTACTTCTTTTTAGAGTGTTCGTTTTAAGATATTTTAGCGTCACTGCATCTGTATCCCCAGTGGGATCACCTATCATGCGCAATCTGTAGTTGTCAAACCTGTAATATTTGCTGTCCGTGTCCTTATAGGGCACCTCACTAGCAAGACGGCGAAGAGTCAGAGCATCGGTCCAGAGTATAGCATCACCTATGTTGCTAATCCTGTTACCTTTAGCGTCCATCACATTTTTCTTGGATACAAGCGAAACGTCAGACACAGTCTTGAGGACTGCACTATCCACATTATTTTTCAAGGTCTGCAAGTTTACAACGTCTAGACTCTGCTGCGCATCGGCCACGTTACATAACCGTTTGCCCTTGATATCGTAGTTGCCGTCGACTGTGAGACTGAATCCTTGTCCAGGCGGACCTCTCTTACCGGCCTCACTACCGGTGCGACCAAACTTGTCCACGCTCATTTCGAAACTGTACATTACGGGGTTTTGTCTATACATTTATACCAGAGCTCTGTATCTGGCGTTACCACTACCGCTTATGAGTTTTAGCTCCCTCAGCTCTTCTACGATGTTAATAATCTCGTTTTTATGCCCCGTATTACCGGGCCTCAGCGGAGCTTACCAACACTCTTAGCCTCTCACACAATTCATTCGGGTCGTCATAGTACACAGGGTCAGGACGTGACAGGTCCTTGAATCCCTTACCAGTGTGTGTTTTGGGGAATAACTTTGAAATTACGAGCTCATATTTTGTGGAGTTGTTACTGTTTATGTTGCTTTTATAATTATAACCTCTTTTGTGCGCCTGTGTCCGCTTCATTATATCCCTGTAAGCGTGTAAATCGTTTTCGTCGTACTCTTCCTTGAGTGGTGCACGTTTGAAGAGCAATTCATAAAGACCCTTTGTAGGCGTGTAGTGTACGTCATCTATGACTATACTGCCGTCATTATCGAAAGTTAAACGGTTTGTTCCCGACCATTAGTGTACTGTTTTCGTAGCGTGGACCGTATATGGAATCAATCTTTCTATTGCTGGGAATGTCCTTCATTAGTGCCTTCATGTACTTGACAGTCAACGCGTTCTGGAATGAATCTTTGACCCACTGTGAGGCCTCCAGCTGACCTTCGGCCGTGGAGAGGGCCGTGCTTACGTCGGGTACCGTGGTTTCCAGCACTTTATTGTGTAAAGCTGGTACTGTCGGAGAAGACGTTACGGGTGGAGAAAACTTGGTTGGTTCGTCTTTTATACCGTCCTCGTCATGCTCTTCTTTTGGTTCCCCTTTAATATCGGGGTCCTTGGTTTGCTTTCGCAGTTCCGAGAGGAGGGGTTTGTACTGTTTTTCCAGACGGACTTCGGAGGACAGGTTTCCTTGTTTGAACTCCTTGTACTTTCGTTTAATAGCCGTTCTTAACTTTGATATCTCGGCCTTTAGCTGTTTCTCGTTCCGCTCCGCTCCATTTTTATCAATGATGACACCATCTGTCCGTTTAACACTTATATACACTCAATTTTTAAGGTAGTTCGACTTGTCTGAAGAACATTGCCCTTTTTTTGGTTTTACGAAGGAAGTGAATGATTTCACAAAGTGACGCTTCCGTACCCAGTTTCTTTGAAGTATACCGATCTCGGTATCTGTACTCGTCCCCGTGATCTGAACACAAAGGTTCTCTTCCAGCCGTCCCTCCACTGGGGGATCTCGGCCACTGTATACTTGTCGTTCTCTACAGTCTTATCCATAAACCCTTTTAACTGTGCGATGGGGTTTCTCACTGTACCGTGTATGTGAATTAGGTAAGAGTTGAGTAGCCAGAACTCACTCGGATTGGCTCCTGTGAACCGCCTCCACGCCTCAAACTGCTTACGGTCTGTAATGCTATACACCCCGTCCCGCAGACTTATTCCGAATCTGTCGCAATACATGGGCACCGTTGGTAGAGCCGCCTTGAGAAATTCGGATGTAAAGAGACTCTGACACAGATTGTTTACGCCTGCAAACACTTTGTTCCTCTCGCCTCTCGGCAGTCCGTCAGGGACCGGGCCGTACGCTACGTTGTAGCTGATGTCACTGTAACACTTTGATGCCAGTACGTGTCTGTAGATTTTAAACAGGTTTCCTAATAGGTATAGTTCGCTCCGTGAGAATGATACAACGTGAGGCGTGTGGTATTTTACAACCGTACTCTAACATTTTTATACAGACTTGGGCAAAGTGTATACCACCGTGTGCGTTTCTCAGCGGTACAAGCTTTCCGAATTGATCTGGAAATGGTCTGAATCGGGACAAGAAGTTCTGTGATTCCCTTATAGTACACTTTAACATGTCTTCGTGATACACAACGAGTTCAAATGGTACACCTTTCTCTTGGCTCTTTTTCAAAAATTCTATCCAGATATCGCGGTTATAAAAGCGTTCGCTGGACGAGATCATTAGCAGAATTACAGGAGGAATGGTTGCACTGCACTGTCCTTGGCGTTTGTGTCTCCAACACCTTCTATTGAATAGAAAGCCGTGTGGTGGTCGTCTGCTACAGTAATTACCGCAAAATTTTTTTCTTGTTTGGGTAGTACCATGTACACAGATTTGAATTGACTTTGTGGAGTCTCTGGTTCGAGAACCCTCTAATGTCGTTATAAGTGTAGATCCTAACCATTATAGATCTTGAACAAAACTGTCGAGACCTACGCGGTACCTTCCATTATCAATGTCATCGTCCTTGCTTATGACTATAAACCCGTGTCTGTCCTTCCAAGCCATACTGCACAACTGCTTGAATTTTTCCAGGTCCATGTCGGTATTTACGTGATCGCTATAGGCGTAACGCAGGTTTATGTCGTCTTGTTTGAACAGTATTATAAAGTTGGCATTGTCCCTGATAAGCTGTTTAGGTATGTGCGTGTACGTTTGCCCGAGATAAAACGTGTCTATGTTCTTGTGTCTGCCCATAGTGAAGTAGTTACGGATGTTATCGTGTTTTTCGCAAGCTATATCGTCAAAAACCATAACTGAGTTCTCTTTTGGCCTCGTCCGTCGTAATGACCTGCGAGTTATCATCAAAGGCGAAATATCCAACTTCCTTCGGCATTACCTTTGACAGTAGTTGGTACTTTGGCTGATACAGAGATTTTGAAAATACGTACACATTCTCGAAACCGTAATCCGTTCGGATCTACAAGTAGATTGAATAGTACGTTTGTCTTGCCACAGTTCGAGGGGCCTACAATCAGGCTCCTTATAGTGTCGGGTAGGAGCGGACCGTTCTTGTTTTTGCGACCTAATCCGCTACCTATAAACTCGTCCATATTGCAGACTTTAAACATTATACCTTGCTTTACGACCTTCATTTTGGTAATGGAGTTTCCAAGACACCACCGCCGTCACCTTTTATATTTTACTGTGTTTGGGCGAATAATGTCTTTGGACTTTACCCAGCTATTGTGGGTATGGTCAAAGCTACGCCACCGCACCAAGGCCTTGAGGCCTTTCCACCTAAGAACTTTGTCGACGAGATAGACGTTTCCTGTTGCGGTTCTTATCAGTTCCTGCCTCATAGAATCCGCCTTGCAAAATGTTGCCTCGTATATCTTGTAAAATATATGTTTACAGGTTTTGTAGGTTTTATTGCAAATATTGTAAACGTCTCGTTTGACCAATTGGGTAAATAACCCTTTTTGAAAACTCCTTTGTGTCTGCTTATCCTAACCCGATCGTTTACATGGTATTTAGGTTTTGTAGGCTTGATGGGTTCTACTTTTGTTTATTCGGTCGAGAATCTGTTTTACATGTTTCCGTCTAACGTCTTTTGGTTTCATGCCGGTCGTCCTGTGTACAGTACTGTTGTACTCATTAACTATAATAGGTAGGATGCTTAACCATTCGTAGCTACCGCGTGCCGTAAACATTTTATACATTTTTTCTTTAAGAGTTTCTGTTTAGTCGTTCTAACAATGGAACTTTTCAAATGTGATTGGGTGGAGTACAGGTTAATGTTGTGTTTCCGTACGAGTTTGTTGACGTGAATGTTTGTACCACTCTTTACCTTGGTCCGTTTGCAAGTTTTTTCATCTTATGTTTAGCTAGTATGGACCCTAGTGTGGCTGCGACCTCTGCACCGGATTTGTTTTTTATGGGTATGGCGAATGCGAATTTTGTGACACAGTTGAGCATCGTTAATATATACTTGTACCCTTTGTTCGCTCTTGCATGCGGAATCATCTCTACAAGGTCGGCCTGATAGAGATCGTTAAGTCCTTTCAGCGTGACCTTGCGTCTAGAATAATTTCGTCTAGCCGGTTTGTGCAGTTCTCTCCGCTATGGCGTCCATGTTGGGAAGTGAATCCTTAGGTGGTAATACAAGTGTATTTATAAATGTCTAAGTGGCGTGGTTTTGGAAACATCCACGTCAGGCACGCGAGTGTCTGACGCCCAGGTTAAACATTATTGGATTTGGAAGTCCGTCCAGAAGTGACTGGTTGATACTCCTTGACCCAATAATGCCCCATCCCTTATTCTTAGACATTACACATACATTCACGGTCTCAGGGACTTATGGGGTTTAGCCCACCCCGAAGGACCACATTCGTACCGAACCGTTCGAGGGCATAGTCTTGTTTCATCTCCATGCCCAAGTCCAAACCCCTTACTGAGCTCCCACATTCATACATACCCATTTGCACAGGGACGGTTGGAAAGAAGGGTGATGAAGACGACTGGAAGTGTGCAGGACGAAGGATGGGTGTTTACAACTTGGCGATTTTTGGTTGTTCGGACGCCGAGCAGGACCCTTTTCGTTTGAGGTGCTTTCTGAATTCTACCTCCCAGGCTAGGAGATAGTCTACCTCGTTCACCACACCTTCCCAGTATTCTCTTTCTATAGCATCGTGTAGAAGGGCCTCTTCCAATTGTTCATTGTGCAGTTCCCATTCTTCTTCGTCACGCGGTTGAGCCTGCCAAAAATTTTAAAAACCTATACAGGCTATCCACAATGTCCCTGCGCTCACTGGCAAGAGTTTTAGGGATTTCGCGCATAGGGTCCACGCTGTAAGCGGAATACCCCAGAGAGTTTCTAATACATCTCATCGCCCTATAAACAGCGCTCACAGTCGTTACAAACAGACCCGTATTTTGGCATAATGTGGTATAACATGAACCCGTCCGTCACAACTTATTTGCCAGATCTCGCATTCGTCCGGTGATCGGGTAGAAGCCATCTCTGCAGGTGACCGCACTGAGAGCGAGAGTGGACTGGATGTAGGAATGGTTGGAGCTATACTGGATACCTCCCAGGATGTAGGCTTGTGACATGACCGGTCATGTGACCTCCCCTCCACTTGGACGCTGAGCTCCCGTGCTCTGAAACACAGTTAGTTACAATGTTGACCTCACTTCTAACGATTCTGCAAGTGATTGTAAAATTGTCTAAGCTCCTGGCATGGACAGACCCGCCGCCACAGCAGCCATCCATCTCTGCCTGGGCATGGAGTCGGGCTCACCGTCAGCTGGAGCGGGATGCACGGCGCGAGTGGCGACTTTATTTTGGGAGGTCACGTCGAGGTAACCGCTCGCGCACCCGTCAGGTAGTGGAGTACGACTTCACCGTTTCTGAGTTTTGGAAGCCCCTACCTGACCCCTGTGTCATCCCGGCATGGCTCCCGTGGGACGAGGTCCCTACTCTCCAAGCCCTAGCCGCTCTTCAGGTATGCAGAAGATTCGAGAGTAGAGAGGGGTTGCTTCATCATTTTGAAGAGTCGGGACCACGTGGTTTGCTACCGATCCTCAAGGGTGTATGGGACGAGTCAGGTAAGTCTTGCTGTATGTAATGTGTTAGTTTTTATGCTTTTTAAAGCCAAAAGGTAAAGTGTCATAGGGTCCTTCGAGTTTCCTTTTGGGTCCAGTAATTTTAAATAATTTTGTGCTCCTCCACGGTAAACAATGTTCTTTTCTTTAGTAAGTCTTATTCTGTTTTCAACTATCTCCAAGCTTACATCGGTCTTACTCAGCACCATTTCTTTTAATTTGGAAAAGTTTAATGTTTGGCTAGTTTTTAAATTTAGAGTAAGGCCTTTTATTTTACAAACTTCAACTAGTGTGTTTTTATTTGTTGACCAGACAAGATAGGCGTAAGTCTTGGGGCCGCCTGAAACAAATTCAACGATGTGAGAGCCGGGGCCGTAGTCAACCAGTTCATCGGTCATCTCGCCCAAGTAATCCCCTGTGGGGACCTTGTACATACCTTCCCTTTGTACGTAGAGGACACTGTCTGTGTCGTAATAGAGGACCTGGTTCTCCAGAGCTTCCAGATGTTCGTACAGCTTGAGTCTTGCTTGGGAGGTGGTGTAGGCAGCTAGTACGACGTTAACTGTTCTCAAGGATTCCCCGACTTCGTCAATATGTTGCCAATTTAACAAGGAGTACATTTTCATTTATTTCTTGTAACGTGTTTACTTGGACCCCCGGACTTGTAAGTAATTTTGTACAGGTCGCATGGTTCTCTAACAATTGATGTCTTTGTTTGGTTCTCTCTTTGACCGAATTTACCCCAGAAAGAATTTAACATTAATTTAGCTAGGGAGCGAAGACCCCCGTTCTTCTCAATTTTGGTCGGGTCCAGGTGAATACCTTCGTGTTCGTGGTAACTATGAATGTACTTGGCCTTGTCTTCTTCAGTTAGGCACCAGGAGGGGTAACCTGATGCCTCTTGTTTGATTTAAAAAAATTTGTTTATGAAATCTGTGAATAGACCCCCTGTCTCGTATCTTGCCACCCTCGTACTCCCAGAGCTCATACATTTCTACAATTTCGTATCCCTTTTCCACAGCCTTGCGTATTTCCTGCATTTTCCATGTCCCTGTCAATGCTCTTTCCTCGATGTTGTGATTACACTCTGTGTTTGACGTTTCTAGACCACATGTACGGCATAAAACAAACATTAATTTATTGTTTCATGCGTGCTGGAAGGACGGGATGATACAAATTTAGAGGAGGCAGGACTTTACACTTGAGGAGGCCTTCGGCCTTTCAAGCCTCTTTCTCTACACTCCTTGTCCCCCTACAACACAGATTTTTGGGTGCCCCCGAGGATACATTCCACGTTTAGAGACGTACGGGGTAGAGTGAGCAATACGTCCACGTACTGGATAGTTTTCCCCCGTCCTCGCACTTGTGATATGATTTTTGCATTTCCTGTCCTTCCCCCGAAGAAGGCATTTCTGGGGTTGAGCGGGAGTGTGTTTAGAATGGGGAGAAAATTTAGATAATCCAATTGTTGTTCTTTCTTCAGTTTTTTGGAACTGACACTCCCACATTTCAACTACTTCATACCCTGCATTCTCAAGTCGAGAAGTTTTAGATTTGGTCTCTCTCGAACCTTAAATGCAGAGTATCGGAAGGGTCATCTGTAAGGGGCTCTTCCCTTTTAAAAGGAAAGTAATTAGGACACCCGTGGAAGTAACAGCCCTGAAATTCATAGATTCGTTCTCCGTCAAAACCGTCTACTTTCAGCCCCTCAATTTTGATTTCTCTCCCCCGCCCCGCGTGCTGAATTTGAACACCGCGCTTTTCTTCCTCCCAAGACAGCCATTGCCAAAGCGATAGGCGACTGAATGTCCACAAGACGGTATCCATTCTTAGGGATCAGACCGATGGTGTTTGGTTTTAGGAAGTTGCGTCTGAAAGCCAGATTGCATGCGCTTGCAATGGTAACGGCTTCCATGAAGGGGTCAACATTGCACTCTTTCAAGAAAATGTCTCTGAATTTAATGCACGCTTGCGCCAGTATGTCTACATCTGAAATACAGTACTCGATCAACTCTTTTTGAAAATGAAAAACTACATTGTTAGCGACTTGTTCGTTATACCAATTTTCAAAATCTCTGTGGGTTTTTTTCGAACATGGTTTCAGGGCTGTAGTACTCCTTGGATGGTATGGGGCCTACATAATTTTGGTTTGCCAATGTGTTGAAGAGGTGAGGAAAGTAGCCCTTCTTCTTCTCCGGGGGAAGGTCAAAGGCTTTGGGTAATGCAGAGAGGGCCATGGGAAATAGTTTAGCGAATCGATAAATCGCACATTGTCCACTTCCATAAGTATGACTTTAGTGCCACTCATAATTAGCTCTGGAGTGAATTTGGTTTTTTCGAGAACGTACTTTAGCAAAAACTGAAATCGAAACCTTGGCCATTATGAGCAATGACGCATACATTTTTGAAATTTTTTTCTCTCCTCCATTACGTACTCCATAAAATGATGATTGGTCGGGTCTTGTCTAAAGACCCTGGTGCGGTTGTTGCAATTTTGGCAATTTCCCTTATCAATGCATTTCCAACAAAATTGCTGCGATACACAGAGATTGACTTTATGAATTTTTGAGTTTTCGGTTAGAATTTCATCTTGGCGGGTCTCAAGGTCGAAGAAAATGAACAGGAAATCTTTAGTTTTGGGTTTGTTTGTGTCAACCCGCATGTAACATTGATGGTTTGGTAGCATATAATCGTTACAAGTTTTGCAAAACTCTTCACCGCACACGTGGTTTTGACTTACGATTTTTTAAATATACGAGTTTTTGGCAAGTCTTTACATTTCTTTACTGACTTGCAACGCTCACCCTTGTGGGCTGCGAAGCAAATTTGGTTTTTGAATTTGATGTTACAATTTTGGACAAACTATTCCTCCATGCTCCTCTTTACATGGTGGAGATACAGTCTGACACGCAGGGCAGATATTTGGAACACCTGTGTTCACCCTTGTGGTCATAAGGGGTATGGCAAGGCTCGCAGAAGTAGGTGCATACAAAAGCCGCAGTTAGAGATGTAATCACATTGTAGTGTCCATCGTGATAAAGCAGGTTGATTTTTGTACTGAGCATCAGAGTTGTTACCATTAAAGTACACAATCCGGCCTTTGTTTCCATAGCTGTAGACTGTAATGTTGTAATCTTTCAGGTGGTCTTGGAATTTTGAAAGTTCGGGGATCCCCGCTCCCAGTTCTGGAATTTTGGAGGACACCGGCTTTGGTCATCAGTTTTTTGGGCTCTACAAGTTTGTCGCTTACCCTTATCCTGCCTTATTGCTTTAATTTGAGGATCTTTCTTGGCGTAGGCTTCGGCCACAACCAACGCCCGCGGTAAACATAGGTTGTCGCTATTATTAATAACTACGATACCCTTACGGGACTTATACTCTTCGTAAAAAGTATTGTACAAGCCAGGTCTCACTCTACCCGTTCCTACCGGAATATTTACTCTAGTGCATTCTACTTGGAATGTATCGCTGGAGGTGAGGGCTTCGGCATTGCTCTGGACGATCCCTCCGAATATGGTCCACAACACGTCACTGTCCAGCTCACTGGCGGGTCGGAATGCTACGTACCCCGGCTCTTTGAATTTTAAATTTAGGGACCTCAGAGTGAAACCGAGTTGGTCTGTGTCTTCGGCATCGGCCTTCATTCGGTCCATGATTTCGGCGAACCCCCGTCTTACCCAGTCGAGTTCCGTAACCCCTTCAGGGACAGAATTAAATTTAAAAGTCACTTTAGTACCACGGACTCGAAACCTTGTAACATAGGTCTCGTCGGTACACACTACACGTACGGGCTCCATCTCTGTATATAACTGTATAAGTATAGTAACTGTATAACTGTAGTAACTGTATAAGTATAGTATAGTGTTAGGAATGCTTAGTACTACCTAGTTAGTGGGTTAGTCGGTTAGATTTCGATACTATCGACTATTACTTGGATGTGTTGCTGTGGTGTGCTGCAATCTAGCGTGCCTCTACCGCAACTGACTGGAAGGGAATAATTTCGGTCTCTTATAAAGCCCCGGTCACACGGATCCAGGATATGGCAATGGCCTCGTTGACCCTGGGCGGACGGGTAATCTTGCCAAGCGGAACCGGAGCAGGATGAGGCGTTGGTTGCGAATTTGATTAGCGACTGCGCTTCCCGGACGCGGTGACCCTGGGTGGGCGGCATTCCCAGACAGACCGCATTCCCAGACAGGCGGCATTCCCAGACGGGAGTGCTGTTGACCTTCGCGGATGTGGTGGGCTCGAGCCGGACGCGACTGCTTTAGTGATTACTGTGTTTTGTTTCAGGTGGCTACGGGTACAGCTGACGGCTGACTCTCGTAGTGCAGTATACTCTTATAGTACAAAATAAACAAGTTTTTTTCTATGTAAGTATTTGATTTTTCAAAGTTCCCGCCACTTTTTTTTTGGGTTCCCGCAATTTGAGGGATTTTTTTCCCGCGCGTGGGGGAGTTTTTCCCCGCATTTGAGGGATTTTTCCCGTGGGGGCGGGGCTTAGCCGCCATCTTGGATCACGTGACCTGCTCTCGACCAATCAGAGCGCGGGGCTATCCTCCGGGTTACTCTACTGTCGACCTTTCGTTTGGTATTCCAGGCATGTGTTCCAGGAGTTATTCCAGGACCCATGTATGTCACGCTGCACATGCTGTCTGTAGGCTACATTTTTACTAGAATTGAATCATTAGCTATATTGTAAAAGTACCTTATTAAGCTTGCATTTTACCAATGTACTTTTGTCATAATATTTTCGTTTATAAGTGTTTGACGACATTGAATGAATATTCATATAGTAATATTTTTACGACAACATTTATTACTTCATAATTTTCTTTATGGTTTATATTTGTTAGATATTTTTTAAATAAAAAAAATTATTATTTTTGTGACATTACATTACAACCTTATACATGTGTGTGTGTGTGTGTGTGTGTGTATTTTAAAAATCCTAATAAAACCAATAAATTGTGTACGAAGAGATAAATTTCCTATCCACTCATTAATTTTCATATGGGCTTATAAAAATAAATTGTATTTTATTTTGAACAAAGTTAATACATAGGTTAAAACTGTGGTTAAATTTAATATAAAATTTATGCAGAATCCCCAACATTATTTTTAATATAAACTCTATTTCTTCGATAGTGTTTAGTTTATATAAATAATATATAAAAATGCCAATATTATTTGTCTTTTTATTCTAGTTTAATAAAACATAGCTTTATTTACAGATCTTTTTAAGTAACAGAGCATCGAGAATCAACTCAAACAGTAAGATGTGTGCGTTAGTAATGTTTTTTTCTTTTTTATGTTCAACAACACATTTATATTTTATATCATAAATATATTTATATATATATATACATAATTTGGATTATTCTATTATTATATAATATAATATTAACCATTTTATGTGTAAGGTTTTACCTTATTGCTCTAAAAGATAAAGGTGTTGCAAAACGTAAAAGAGTAAGAAAATATTAATAACATACATATACAGAACAAAATCTATTAAAAGATATTATATAATATTATCACCTTTTCTAACAGAAATTTATTTTTATGAAGATAATTATGAAATATTAGTTTTAGTTGATTTAATAGGTGACTGTAACCATATCAAACTTATTAATAATACAATGCATTTATATTAAGTTGTGTAACAAAATCCTTAAATGTATATATTTTAATTATTTAATATAAATGGTAAAATTTAATACACCTAATTTAAAGGTACTTCTAGACATTTTAAAATCTTTTAGTCACTGATCTTTTAGAGATGGGATCTGCTACAAAAACATATTGAATAGTTATGATAATTGCCATAAAAAATCTATAATCTTTTTTATATCAAAACAAAATTTACATTCATATACTGTATTTGCTACAAACCTGCAGAGAACAATCACGTTGTGTAAGTGGATTAGAGTTTGGTGCGCCAAGTAATACACGTCGGAACAAAGAAGGCGATAAAGAGATAGAGAGAATATATGCTACCTGTGACTGGGTTGTTTCTTAAAATAAATAATTGATGACATGGCTTTGACCTTATTTGTGTTTCTCAATATAACTATTCAAAATAAAAAATTTCATTAAACCTTATTTCTTTAAAAAACACGAAATAAATATTGTGTATGTTTAAATGAGATAGGGTAAGTTAAATCATTTAAATTCTATTTATGATTAGGTTCGTTCACTTATTAGCATTATTACATTTTTATTTTCTTTTCAAATATATATTAATTATGTAGCTTGAATCCAAATTAAAACAATATATATAACATTAGTACATTCCTTCAAATAAATCAATTTAAATATTAAAACATATGAACATTGAACGTCAATAAGTAAATATGATATTGAGATTATTTCTATGATTATTTGCATTTAAAATTATAAATTTAATATGTTTTTAAGCAAATATAATCTTAAGTTCCCACAACAAAACGACAATAATAGGCTACTTTAGTTATTTTTTTATAACTTTCAATTAAATTTTATCTGTTTGTACGTAACATGTAATTTTTACAGGGGGTTTTAAATAAGGCATTTTTATTTTTTTGAGATGAAAATATTTTTTCAGTTTAATGACATGTAACGATTTTTATTTCTTACCCCTACACCTATACTCCAGTAGTTCATCATCAACGCAGAAGACTTTTTCTGATGTGGTTTTAATATTTAATCCTTAACTTACTTTACCAACTACAATTCAATTACTTAGAAATATTTCAATAAACGTCTTATATATGTTTTAAACGTACTATACCTTTTTTCAAAGATTTTATAAATTATAATATTTTTATTATCTATAATATTTTGGTGGCGTTAAGATAGTATTGATCAAAGTGACCACTTTCTTTTGGATTGAGGAGTTGTATAAACTGTAAAATGCTATATTTTCCTTCACATCTTTGATTAAAAACTATTGGAATGAAAAACGGAATATATGTGGTAGTTTTCAATAATCAATAAATTTATTTCTATTACTTGTAATTGAAATTAATAGTATTTCATTAGAAATATTTTAATACATTTTGATGGACGCAACAAAATCAAACAAAATCTTTTGTTGAAAACAGATTCAATGTCTCAATGGAAACATTAAGACTTTATTACAGTTTACATAAACCGTACAATGCATACATTTAATAAATAATTTAGCAAAAGCATTTAAGGAATTGACTGATAACCTAACTATTAATAGATTCAACTGGTTTGTTGTTGAAATGAAGATATCTACATCAATACTGGTTTAAGACAGTAAATGTTGGGAGGACGAGTGGTAGAACATCATCACATTATACCAAATATCACTCTGATAACAAGATCAAATCAAGTCTACTAATTGGCTTATAACAGTCATATAGAGGTCAAAAGTTCAGGATCAGGGATACAACATAATTTATGTGTTTTAAAACAATTAAGCCATTTGGTTTTGTGTCATACGTACTAGGTTGAAGACTTTCTTTTCGAGATTTGCCATTATAGTATATTGAATTCGCCCATAGCTAAGATGAGAGCTTATAAACATGTTGTTTTGAATGCCCTACTAACTATTTCATAGAGCGATCTCGTATTTAACTCATTTACGCCAAGAATATAGTTTAATTTAACATAGTTGTAGATATGTACCAAACATATTAAGGGTCAGCTACTATGTCTTGAAATAAAAAATACACTATGATAAAAAAAAATATTGTCTACAATTGACAAAGGAGGTTATTTAAGATATTGATATTACACAATTCATGCAAAAAACCACGCCTGACAGACATCTAAATCACTTAGTTTACATGTGACGATTGGGTGATGGGATTAGGGAAACCAGTTGACTGAGATATAGAAATCTTTCTTTGGTATAAAAATAATACAAGGTTCTCTCTTAATAGATTGTTTTAACATAGATCAAGGTATATATAGCTTAAATATTAAACAATTAGAGACTTTTAGAAAACGAGTTTACCAGTTAGGACCATACCATCTATTTGAACGTTAGGAAGAATAATTTTAATGGAGTAATAAGACAGAGCACACGTTAAAAATCATTTCTGTAATCACTTATTAGTTATAGATCATACATTAAACTAGAATTGTTTTAAAGTAAGAAGACTGTTGTATTAATGTAGACAAACAATATATTTATTCCTAAACTGTCAACTGTAAAAAAATTTCAAAAAGGAATTTATTTCCTTAAGTAATTAAAACAGCAAAATATGGTTCCTATAACTTAATAATAATAAAACCAGAAAAAAAAATTTATCGTATTGCTTTCCATGAAGCTTAGTTGCTGCATACTGAGCACTTTAAGAGACCCATTCTACAGGAGTTAAGTTTCTGAAGCAAAACATTACTGATGTTACGTTCTTTGGTTGAACCAAAACTATAAAATATTCCCTTATAACTGATTTTGGATTTGACACACAACATGGTTTTTGTGACTTTCCTGAATTATCTGAACTATACAAATTACAGTACTACTCGGTTTGAGATTTTGTGTGTTTTAAACCTAGATCATAGTTATTTGTTAGGTTATCAATTCACTAAGGAAAGAGATCAATTTTAGACCTTAAGACGTAGTTTTACTGATGTTTTGTATCAATAAACAAAGAGAAATGTCCTGAAAAACTATTTTCTCTTCAGATTCCTTCCACATTCAAATACAAAACTTGAATCACGGAGTTATTGACTGTTATTTACAATTTATTTTAATATTGAATAGTATTGTTGTTTATATCAGCTGGTTTAAAATTTTGATTGTTAGTATTATTTGTAATTATTCTCTGCTATGAAACTTATAAATGGCATGACAACTGATTTTCTTTCTATATAATATTTCTTGCTCTAATATTCCTCGCGAATTAATTTGAACTTATGATTGAACATAAATGTTTTAGAACTTGAACATGAAACTCGATCCGCAGAAAATATCAGTAATCAAATATTTATTCCTCCATAACTGTACCAAGGTTGGTAAAATCCGATTGGAAGGATAGCAAATTAAAACATATTCTCTTTTTTGCTTTATTCTCAAATGTCAAATAAACTTAGGATGTAGATTAAACTATCACAAATTAAAATATACTACTTTAAACAAACTCTCCAATAATATAAAGTTTTTTATTTTTGTGAGGCCTTTCGTACTCAATGAGTACATCTTCGGACTCACACAACTGAATAAAAGTAATAATAACAATAGTAACAAACAATTTTGTACTAAATAAAAACATATGTCATTAAAAATACAAATATAATTGAACAGATGTGTGGAATGTATGAAAAACTTCCATGAGCTCAGACAATTGAAAGTTTCGTGCGGCTCTTAAATAAGCCCATTAAAAGTATATAAGATGTAAGATAGTTTTATTTGTAGCCAAAACAATACAAGGATTCAGTATTAATAAGTTAATAACTTTACGAAAATGGTAAATATCAGTATTAAATAGTGAGATACGTGCCGGTATCACTAATCGAAATGTGGATGATTTGTTCACAAATTATGCAGAACCGGAATAGTTTTCTCACTTGTTTTCGTGCATTCTTTTTATCTTAAGTTCATTATTAGATTATTTGGAATAATCTTTAATAAATTGGACTTCGATTTGGAACTCGCTAAAACATAAACACAATTCAATGGCCAAAAATATAACGTATACTTTTTGGGTTTTACTTAAATTCAAAAATAAAATATTATTATGTATCAATGAAATCTTAAGATGTATCAATAAAATCTTAATATGTGTCAACGAAATCTTAAGATGTATCAATGAAAATCTTAAGAAAGAGCATTTTAAAGAATATTCAACTACAAGTAGACATTTACCACATAATCTAACTGTAGCTATAATAGAAATATTACTATTGCATATTTTCTTATGACCGAAACTTGTACTAATGATACATAAGGAATCATACTTGAAATAATAATGTAATAGATATGGACAATTCTGTAACCAGATAAAAATTGTAATGATGAAGATGTCCTTTTTACTATATAAGTAAACTAAGTTTTCAAGGAATAGCAAACTGTTGATTGCTTATAACTTTATGTAATATTAATTTTTATAAAGTGTAAAAAAGAAAGTTTCTTGTTTAAAAATACAATTGTAATGAAAAATATTACCATATTATAAATAATAAATGACCTCAAGTCATAATTATCACTATAAGTGGAATTAGTAACATAATAAAAAACGTATAAAAGTATTTATCAATTATTTTGTATGGTTAGTAAAAAAAAATGTTTTTTATTGCAAATAAAGTCGCATTATTAGGCTCTCCTACCAGTACCAAGAAGATTTGATAAACTTATAAATCTAGATGCTATGACACTACGTGGCACCATTAAACCAATAAAATACGAATTTATGCTTATAATTTATTTTAAGTGTATTAACTACAAGCACTCCATAACGTTCATGTCTTAATATAAAATGTAGTAAATAATTTAGTAAATAATTACGGTAAAAACATTCTGAATAATAAAGTAAAATTTACTTGAATTTCTAAAACAGTGTTGCTCTGACGTAAAGCACTTTATGATATGATATGAATTTTATTTATTATTATAAAATGCATGTATTACATAGTTCAAATTGATTATAAAAATAATAACACTAGTCTAAGAGAGCTGTTTTAATTCAGGTTTTAAAGAAAAAAGTGTTGAAATAAAAAGCTTTTAAAGAGTGATTAGACTTCAGAATTATCTATCTTTAATGTTAAATTTAAAGTACTAGTCCGTCCAGTAGTTGATTCCCAGCACTTTCATATGTGCTAAAAGAAAAAAAAACTAAATAACAAACAGGCATTTGCAAAATATATCTTGAATGATTGCATGTATTTGCGCTATGGCGAGAAGGGTTGCTACAAAGATTGGTCCCGTTCTACGAACATAGATTGAATCGTTCCTCTAGTGGAAATGTAACATAACGTTAAATAAGTGTTTAAAAGAAGAGGCGAAAATCTTTTTCAATTTTTAACTTTAAATCAAGAAAGCTAAAAATCAATAATTAATGCTTTAAAAACGCTTTTATTATGAACGTTTTCTTGAATTTATTATCACTTAAAACTTATATGTCCTTTATAAAAAGTTTTTTTTCATTTTCTCCATAAATTTTTTTAGGCACAAAAAGCATATAATTATATAATCTACTGTATACTACGTGCTTCGCTTTGATGTATCTTTAAACAGAGAGTTACTTATTCTCTAAATAACGAACAATAACACAGCATGTTATGTAATAATAATGTTGGAGAGACAATCAATTTATTAAATGAATATGACCCTTATAAAAAGTTTTTTGATTTCTCCATAAATGTTTTTAGCCACAACAAAACATATAATTCAATAATCAACTGTATACTACGTGCTTCGCTTTTGATGTATCCTTTAACAGAGAGTTACTTATTCTCTAAATAACGAACAATAATACATCATTTTATGTAATATTAATGTTGAAGAGGCAATAAATTTAATATAAGTTGAAAGCATACGTAACTGTAGCATTTATCAGTGAATATTGGAAAAGTTCACAGCAATATTATTTCCGGATTGGTTTCAGATAAAGTTTGCTTTTATATTTAATCGTATCATTTAATTCTGCACAGCTTTTATAGCTTTCTGATAACTGCTGCATAGTTAAGTATATTTTCTAGTATTTATATTTGAAAATCGATTTAATAGTTTTAAATAATTATTAAAATAGAAAAAGTGCATTTTGGTTTATAAATATATATTTACAATATAACATAGAACGTGTATAAAAATATAATTAACATAAACGTAATTTAATGTTACATAACTTAATATAAAGAACAGAAATAATCGATATTGTGCTTGGTACAACAGCTCATATCTATCCTTCCAATTAGACCTTAACTCGTTCTAATATAATTCTTAGATTTTGAATTCGATTAACAATAAAGTCAATATCGAACCCTGCGATGCATTACTCACACATTCAGAAAAATAATAATTACCTTACGTAAGCATAGCTTTTATTGCTTAAGGCGTTTGAAAATTAGTTTTATAAATATCCTTGACGCTTTAATTGCATACCTGGTATTAAAAATTTCCAAGGTGAGGTTATAGAATAATGTTTAAAACATGGGGATATAATGAGCAAAAAAATTCTTTTATTACTAGTCTGTGAATGATGGGGATATATTGCAAAAATATTAGTGTATAATTTACACCAAGTTCTACTCGAAGTTTTTATAATTTTATACTTTTTTCCTCGTTTGGAAGTATAGGTTTTCATGAGGGCCCTTACATAACTCCAAAATATATTGTTAAACTAGAAGTAAATACAAGGTTCTTGAAGAAACATACGATCTATATAGAGTTTAAATTACAATTTTAGATAATACAAGCAGCGTAAATGAAAGTCCTGATCTATAGCACACAATTATTTAATATCAATCTTGCTATATCTATAGTATACCACAACATAAAAAAACTATTAGAATGTAAATCCTATTTTAGCCTATAGTAAAAGCGTTAATAAAACATACTGCTTCAGTTAATTCATACTCTATTTATGTACACGATCACTTAAAAGAAAACGTTTTGTGTACCAATGTAACTCTACTTACAGGTATAGTACACATCACTTTTGTAGTCCCTTGCAACATCCACCTGATGGTTTACATAATAACCTGCCGAAGACAACTATAGAAAAAATGTATTAATTTTAACACAATCGAGCATTGCCAGAAGGTAACTCCTTTTTAAGTAACGGTTACCGTCAAACACATTTTAAAAATATTTAGCTATTATTTTACATGAAAAACATACGTTAGGCAAATGAAAACAAAAAGGAAGTTGAATTAAATAATTAATATTAATCAGCGCAAACTAGGTTTTCATTTAGAAGTAGTTTTGAGGAACAAACATTACTACTTTTCATGTTCTCAGCGGAAACATACGATATTGCTGCTTTATAACTTACAACAGTCTCCTAGGCATTGTACGGAATATCCTACTGAAAAACAGGGATTTAGTATTTATATTCAGTTTAAATTTCTTTCTAAATACTCCTGAGTAATTAGTTAAAAACGAAAATAAATTATAATCTTCTTAAGAATCTTGGACGTTTAAAAAGCTGGTTTTTGTGACCATTCAAGATGGATTAAATTTTTAATAACTTGAATTTATTTCCAATATTTCATAATACATTTTTATGGACAGTTCTAAGCAATTGAACTATTTTACGGAAGGGAGAATTAATCCTAAAGTCGAGGTTTCATAGCTTTTTATTAAATACACTCATGAATTTATTTATTTAACTAATAACTAATAAGATGGCAAAATCTCGTTTTGAAACGAAAGTATTTTGCGTTGATACCCTGATCATACATGTATTCTCAAAGCAGAAACTTAAATAAACTGAACACATTTATTTGTAGAGACATTTACTATCTGTTATTTAAACCAAAGGGAGTTTTCATGAAGAGTGGGCAGAATTATAGAGAGATTTTCGAAAGAGAAATGTTAAATATAAATCTAAGAACATTAACTTAAAATTTAAATACACCATTCAGTAGTCTTTACATGATCGAATAATACACACACGAACACATGTAAAGATATCACTAGCTATATACTTATCTTAATTTGTGAAACAGTCGCAAAACATTTTCAACAAATTTTGTTAACCTATGATCATTGGAACTTTCACAATAACTATTAAGTTTACTAGAAAAAGAATAACAATATTTTAATTCAAACTCTTTTGTGAAATGATGCTACAAAGTCTGTTCTGACAACCTTTTAATACAGTCAATGAAGTTGAGGAGGTATAAAGAGTCCGCTTAGTTATATGAGTATTTTTTATGACGCCTAAGGCTTTATTCTTCACCCTATAAACGGCTATTTTTAATTGGTTTAGCCTATCTTCTAGTGTTTTTAAACTTCAAATACCAACCATTAACAAATTATTATCGTATACTGTGCATTAAAAGAATTCATTCGAATTTCCTCAATAATTGCAAAATAACAGTGATATTGCTCTTGTTTCAAATTTACATTACGTATACTATTGTAAAACTGTCAATTGATTACCAGTATATATATTGTGGTTTATATTGTAGTAGTATTTACAATAAAATGTTATTTTGTACTGAAATAAAGTATATTTATAAAAAGATGTGTGTTGTTATACCACTAGAACAGTGATTCATCTTTTGAAGAGCACGAGTCCTTTTATTCGGTTGTTAAAGAAGTTATTTGTTATTATGAAATTTTTGTACCATAATCAACCAAATGCATGTATGTAAATTTTTTATACCAGTTTTCTAAAATATTTAAACAAGAGAGGATTGAGGTACACCACATGTTGCGTAAGTGGCTTCGCTGAGATTGGATGCACAGTTTCAATTTTACAGGTAATTTTGTCTCAAGATATACTGCAGAAAGATATACATATAAGAAAACCGGAAAGAAATTTTTATATTCCTGGCAGGATAAATTTTTTTCAGTCTTCAATTACGTTGAGGAAAAATTCCATATTAGTTCATGCGCCACCACAGAAATCTTATTTATCCGTGTGTGTAAGGACAAATATTCTTGAAAATTCTACAGTTCATATCCTTCTCCAGACACCATTGCACATGTTACATTAACATTTTTGTTCATTAAGTCTGGTTTCAAATAGTTAGGCGCTAAAAATAAATATTGTCACTGACTTGAATTCGGTATTCAAATATATTACTTCTACACACAGTCTCCTAAATATGATGTTGTATATGATAGGGGTAGTCAGGTGATACGTTTTAACAAATCAATTGTTAAAGTCCATAAGTTAGAGTTCAGTTTGTTCAAAAACATTTATTTTTATATTTTCTCACTTTCATCATTTTAAAAATAAGACCAATTTTAAAAATATTCAATGACGCTTACCAAAATC
Organism: Homalodisca vitripennis; assembly: GCF_021130785.1. Classification (NCBI taxonomy): domain Eukaryota; kingdom Metazoa; phylum Arthropoda; class Insecta; order Hemiptera; family Cicadellidae; genus Homalodisca; species Homalodisca vitripennis. The sequence continues at coordinate 158,086 of NW_025776513.1, forward strand.
CAATGGAATGAAATTAAACATAATGACAATCAGTGTTACTTACTAAGAGTTGAAGATGCATTGAAATTGTCAGGTCTATATATGTAACTTCGATTCAGTTGTATCGTGTTGTGAGACTAATAGACAGACAGGCAAAATAGTAATGTTTTTAGCCCCCATACTAATAGGCTCGCATATCACTAACGCTCAGCCAATTAACATAAGGGGAAATATTTTTTTATAGCGTATCACTAATAATTTCTTCATTCATTAAAAAAACAAATCAAATGTACACAATTATTATATCTTGCTGTCATATTTAAAAAAACATATCACTCTATTACATAGCTCATCATAAATAGTATATTTTTCATTATACGCATAAAATAAAATATAGTTGAACCAAAATTAACAAAAAATTATAGATAAAAAATATGTTTTTGTACACTAAGAAATAACAGGTAATGTGAGAATGAGCTTTATTTTAACAGATAAAGCTTAATTAGCTGTCAATATTGAAATCGAACAGAATTAATTCGTTACATTTGAAAAGAAAGGAACAAAAAAATAATAAGTAACAAAAGATTCATGCTTTTATATTTAAATTAATAATCCTGTCATGTATTAATATTGTAGTACCAGTTAATTAGCATGGTTCGTTTGTATGAGCCGAGAAAGTGTGAAACTGGTACAGGATACAAAAAATAAGTAGAATACTTCTTTATCCATTATACAAATGCACATAATCCTTCTTTGATTTAGTGTGCTAAACTTATAATATTCAGATATATTTTATATACATATATATATATATATTATATATATATATATATATATATATATATACTACTAGCAGACCCGACAGACGTTGTCCTGTACACACGTCTTTAATTCAAAAATTTTAAACTTTGATTAATCTGTAACAATCTGGGCTGTTTTGATAAAAATGTCTATTAAAAAGTTATTGCAATATATAACTCCATCACATGTACATTTAATCACACTTCGACCAACCGATAGTGTGTGAGTATAACATGAGTGATGTGAAATGTACTTAGAGGATGTTTTAAATGACCCGAAAGACGTTGTCCTGTACACACGTCTTTAATTCAAAAATTTTAAACTTTGATTAATCTGTAACTATCTGGGGCTGTTTTTTGATAAAAATGTCTATTAAAAAGTTATTACAATATATAACTTCATCACATGTACATTTAATCACACTTCGACCAACCGATAGTGTGTGAGTATAACATGAGTGATGTGAAATGTAGAGGATGTTTTACGTAAATGAAAACTTACTTAATCTGAAGGTAAAAAAGTTGAAACAAACTGTTTTATAACAGGTATATTTTTTCAATTTACAACTTAATTTATCGCATTGCCATTGAATGTACAATATTTTTGTTAATCCTTCAGGAGTATACACAAACAAATTAGATGATTTTCCGATAAGGCTGAAGTATAATAAGTGACCTCCATCACAATCGAATTATTGATATTTCTGAATAGCCTATATAACTACTATCCGAATTAGATTATAGTTTATGTAAACGCTGAAGTATAATAAGCGACCACCATCACAATCGAATTATTGATATTTCTGAATAGTCTATCTAAATTACCGAATTTCATTATAGTTATTTAAAATTACAGTATAGTATAGGAACTGGACAACAGAATTTTATTTATCTAAAATACTAAAGAAGTATTCCGTATACGGCTGAAGTATAATAAGTGGCCACCATCACTATCGAATTATAGATATTCCGGAATAGCCTATCTAAACTACTAAAATGACGAACTGAATTAGATTATAGTTATTTAAAGGCCTGAATTATAATAAGCGGCCAACATCGCAATCAAATTATTGATATTTCTAATTAGCCTATCTAAACTACCAAATTCCATTATCTTTATATTTATATTTCTTGTGTGCGTGTGTATGGAGCTGAACTCCTCCTAAAGGGGTGGACCATCTTGGAATGTTTTACATTTTATCCAGCAGAATGCACTACGATCACAGTTTCAAATGTATTCTATTTTAATTCCAGGTTTTCCTGACAGTTTGTGCTGCTATCAAATATGTGTGTTGTTTTGTAACATCGTGTAATTATTGTGTGAGTGCTAATTATAATATTACATTAATAGAGATAGAAGATGTTTGAAGTACATAAAAAACTATAGATATTTATTGAAGTTATTGCACTAATTTTGAAAATGTATTGAACGAAGTGAGTATATTGGTTGCATAACCTAAGTACCATACAAATCAAAAAGGTTGTGTTTCTATGTGTGAATAACTATTGTTAACAGTTTGGTCACATAAGTTCAAATTAAGTAGCATGTAAATCGCATGATTAAATAACTATTCGTCCTCTTACACGAAGACGTGGCATTTTTCTGTAAAATAATTACATTCTGTATAATAGTACACAATGAATATGAGTAACTTATTAAATATGTAATTTTAATTAAGTAACTTCTAGATAAAAATGTATAACAACGTAGACTACGGTATCTAAAATACTAAATAAGTATTTCCTATAGGTCTGAAGTACAATAAGCGGCCACCATCTCAATCGAATTATTGATATTTCTGAATAGCCTATTTAAACTACTAAAATGACGATCTGAATTAGAATATAGTTATTTTAAAGGCTGAAGTATAATAAGCGGCCACCATCACAATCAACTTATTGATATTTCTGATTAGTCTATCTAAAACTACTGAATTACATTATAGTTTTTTTTAAACTACAGTATAGTATCGAAACTGGCCAACAGAATTTAATTTATCTAATATACTAAATAAGTATTCCCTATAGGTCTGAAGTACAATAAGTGGCCACCATCACAATCAAATTATTGATATATCTGGATAGCCTATCTAAACTACTAGAATGACGATCCAAATTATAGTTATTTTCAAGGATAAAGTATAATAAGCAGCCACCATCTCAATCGAATTATTGATATTTCTGATTAGCCTATCTAAACTACTGAATTTCATAATAGTTATTTATTTAAAATTACAGTATAGTAACAGAACTGGCCAACAGAATTTAATTTAAAACTAATTCCTACATTATCAACAATAGTTATTGACACATGTGATTCTCTATTAATTTAATATTACAATTAGCACTCACACAATAATTACACGATGATACAAAACAACACACATATTTGATAGCAGCACAAACTGTCGGGAAAAAACCTGGAATTAAAATAGAAAAAAAACATTTGAAACAGTGATCGTAGCCCATTCTGCTGGATCCAATTTAAAAACATACCAAGATAAAAAAACAATTTATTTATAAACAAAAGAATTAACTGATCAATTGCTGCACACTTAATATTTAGGAATTTCAGTTAAGAGTGTATTTTACTAAAACTGCCAATTTTATATCTGGATAAACTCTATTGATATTCCTGATTAGCCTATCTAAACTACCGAATTTCATTATAGTTATTTAAAATTACAGTATAGTATCAGAATTGGCCAACAGAATTTAATTTAAAACCAATTCCTACACTATTAACAATAGTTATTGACACATGTGATTTGTATGCTACTTAATTTGAACTTATCTGATCAATTTTGACTGCACATTAAAAAATGTAAATTACAACAAATTATTTTAAATCCATTAGTTTAAAACTTGATTATCTAAAATGTTAATAATAGTTATTCACACATAGAAACACAACCTTTTGATTTTTATGCTACTTAGGTTATTTGAGGTAATGCGACCAATAATCTCTATTCATGTACTATTACAACTATAGCACTCACACAATAATTACACTATGTTTTATTTTTTATTTTCTTTCTTTTTGCCTGTTGGCTTTTATAATCTTATAACGCGGCCACGTAGTACACTTTTTATAACTTCATTCTAATATATTTTTTAATGTTATTTGCCGTATTTACTTTTGAAACATGAACCTTACAAAGCAACACACACACACATTGATAGCAGCAGCATAAACTGTCAATTTCAGTTAAAAGCTAAAACTTCCAATTTTATATCTGGATAATCTCTATCCTCCAAAGTGAGTACAGAATATATTGAAATAAGAAGTGGTGTTATTTTTTATATGTTTATGCTTACTCTATGCTTTCAAGACTATTATTGATTAAACGTTATGGCTGTGTTGTAATATTATAATGTTTACATAGAACAATTAGTGAAAATTTAACTTTGCAATCTGCATTAGACTACTGATCAAGCACTTTATAATAATGTAATCTAAATGTAAACAAATGTTTCTGCCTCTTTGGTGAACTTCAGCTGAAAATATTCACAGCTGTTAAGTATCAGTTCACTTTGTATTACGTGTCGTAGCGCAGTCTGTCGGATCCAATATAAAACACTCCAACATCTACAATAATTTATAATTAAAAAATTGTATTAAATTTGATTGAATAAAATAACTATAATGAAATTCAGTAGTTTGGATAGGCTATTCAGAAATATCAATAATTCGATTGTGATGGTGGCTGCTTATTATACTTCAGCCATTAAATAAACTATAATCCAATTTGGATAGTAGTTTGGATAGGCTATTCAGAAATATCAATAATTCGATTGTGATGGAGGCCACTTATTATACTTCAGCCCTATCGGAAAACCATCTAATTTGTTTATGTACACTCCTGAAGGATTAACAAAAAATATTGTACATTCAATAGCATTACGATAAAATTAACTTGTAAATTAAAAAAATATACTTGTTATAAAATTAGTAATTTAAAATTACAGTATAATATCGGAACTGGCAAACAGAATTTAATTTAAACCCAATTCCTACACTATTAACAATAAGTAGTTAGTTATTCACACATGTGATTTGTATACTACTTAATTTGAACTTAGTGACCAATTCTGACTGCAGATTAAAAAATGTAAATTACAACAAATTATTTTAAATCCAATTAGTTTAAAACTTGATTATCTAAACTGTTAACAATATTCACACATAGAAACACAACCTTTTGATTTGTATGCTACTTAGGTTATTTGAGGTATGCGACCAATATACTCACTTCAATAAATTTGCAAAATGAGTTCAATAACTTTAATAAATAACTATAGTTTTTTATGCACTTCAAACATCTTCAATCTCTATTAATGTATTATAACAATTAGCACTCACACAATAATTACAGAATGTTACAAAACAACGCACAAATTTGATAGCAGCACAAACTGTCGGGAAAACCTGGAATTAAAATAGAAAAAACATTATGGCTGTGTTGTAATATTATAATGTTTACGTAGAACAATTGGTGAAACTTCTTCTTTGCAATCTGCATTACACTACTGATCAAGCACTTTACAAATTTAAAATATGAACTTTCTAAATTTTAAATGTGAACAAATTTTTCTGCCTCTTTGATGAACTTCAGCTGAAAATATTCCACAGTTGTTTAGTAACAGTTCACTTTGTATTACGTGTCGTGGCGCAGTCTGGCGGATCCAATGTAAAAACACTCCACCATCAACAACAATTTATTATTATAAAATTAATTAAAATAAACTATTAAAATTGGACCGAATTATGAATCTAAAAACCATTCTCGGATCCAACTGAAGACACTCAAAAAGTTTCATTAAAATCGGTCCACCCGTTTAGGAGGAGTTCAGTACCATACACACGCACACAAGAAATATATATATACACTATTTTACTTCTTTAAATGAAAAACAAAGATTATAAGGCTTCTACATATTTCGTGGAATTTGATACCCACACCATCAAGAAGCATAATATAAATATGAAGAAATCAAGAAACACAAGAAATAAAAAGATAATAACAAAAAAAGGAAATACGCAACTAAAAAATTCAAAAAACTCAGCTGTTATATGATTAATGGCTGAAATGGAAATTTGGATTGTAATTTAATAAATTAATTGTAAATTTTGTAACAAACAGTACATTGGACAAACATCTAACCACCTTAGAGTCAGAATAACAGGGCACAGATTTTGATATATTCCATAAAGACAAGGAGAAGGCATTGGCCCAAACATGCTGCTGAGCACAAAAAGACAAAATTGAGGAATGTTATAACCTTAAAGGAAGTAATAAGGTCTTCCCTTGTCCTGAAGAAAATTTAAATAGATTAAAATTCAAAAAATCTGGAACAAGCACATCAATGACTTTTAAAATAAAAATACCCAAATGGTTTAAATTTAAGATAAACTTAACTTTTCCTGCGTGAATCTCTATGTAAATATAGATCTTATATATAAGCACACACCCTTTTTACTTAATCCGTTCAGTATTAAATATAACAAATTTGGAAATGGACTTAATTGTTTAAGCTTTATAAATTAGAAAAAAGTCCCAAATTCATTCTAATAATAATGTTTTATTTATAAATCTAATATTTTATTTGTGTTTTCTTCTCCTTCTGTTGATATGACCTAGGTAACTTATGTACAGTAGTCATAATACAACAGTGAAAATACTTTATTCCGAGAACAGCAACAGTAAGAAGAAAACTTTTTTGAAGGCAGTTATGATTTTAAACATTAACACCTTATTCAAAAAAGAAATATATAAAATCCTGCCTCACGATTTAGTACTGTTTTAATTGTTTATCTTTAGCAAATAAAACCTTATAGTGTAAATCTCATTATTTTGCATTATGAATGTGTTTATGTATAGATGACCGAACCTCCATGTTAAAATCCTTTCTGAGCTATAAATATTTGGTCACATACATTTATTGATAATTTATTAGGTATTTTATCAATAATTAATGCATATTATAGTCATATTTCAGGTTACCTTTTATCTCATTAAAATTTTAAGTCCTAAAGCTGGAAACCTACTACCGGTTTTTTCCCAATGGAGAAGTTTTCATTGTGAAAGATGTCAATAGCTTTAGCTACGTTTATGTTTAATGTAGGTCAATATAAAGTATCCCTAAATTTAGACCTGTAGAGTAACTAAAAGTATTTAATGCGTTTTGATATAAAGTAATTTTTACTTGTTCTGTTAGCTGCCCCTGTTTTTTAAAAGCCCTCAAAAAGTTTATTTTAAGTTTATTCCTCCAACGACATTTTTTGGTATGTTTAGTTTAGTTTTGCTGAAATTTGAAACATGTTATAGAGCTAACTGAATTACTTAAATACATGTTTTTGTAATAAATACAACAATTAGTAAATTTTAGGCTGTAGCATTGCGTATTCTTTTTGAGAAAGAAATGTGGCATATTACTCAAACTAAAAATAATTTATTACTAATACAATATTAGCAATTTCAGCGTAATGGAATGCTTCATTCTGCGTGAATCACTATGTAATATAATATGTATTTCTCATATTTTTTAAGCCAAATCAGTTTGTATTCTTCGAGCAATAAAACTTACAAAGGTTAATTTCAAAAACTTATTGAAGACAACTATCAATTAGGTGATAATGTAGTGACAGATAGGATGCAATAGATCGTGCAAGAAGAGCCAAATCCCAATCTATTAAGGTTGAAAGATTGCCTTTGACTGCAAAGAGGAAAAATGTGGTTTACAAGAGTTCTGAGTCGATTGGTGAGACGAAGTACCTTTGTGGAATCTGATTGCTTTGATTACTTTATCGATGGTACCCAATTTTCCTTGAGATGAAGTAACCCTCTACATGATAACTTTTATAGTTTGCTCATTTTCACGTTTTCTTCATACATTAATCTACTCCATTTATGTATTATAAACGCATATATGAATTTCATAACCACAATCCATACGATTTTTAAGATTAATGGAATTTGATCCTTGTTAATTTATTACATTTAAATATATGTAACATCGAGCTCAATGATGGTGCATGTCAATCCATGTAATTTACCTGAGTGTCAGGTGAAGGGTTATATTAGTTTCATGTATCTAATCTGCAGCAGAAGATAAATTTTATACATTTTTTAGCGTATGACATAGTAAAAGATAAATAATAATAATATTACAAACAAATTTTAAATTTTGCACTTAAACCTTATCGAACTTTGTTGGGCTACACGTGGTGTGGTGAACTTCTAACTTGTGTCATATTTCGATAAATTGTGTAAGACTCCTACCAATCCTCCTACTAATTACGAAATCCTCAAGAACATAGCCCTTTAAGATTCCAGGACAAACATTTTATGATAGAAACTTGAATATAGGAAGTAGATTGAACATCAAATGTAAATTTTATATACCGCATAATCTGTGAAAAAACGTATATCCTCTCCAATGTTACGTGTGGTGTGTATAGTAATGGAGCTTGCCCCAACTTTATCTTCGGTTTGAGTGTCGTTTTTAGTGTTTAACTAAACCAACTTTAAATTTAAAAAAAACATTTTAAAACGTGCATTAATAAGCAAATTGAAGCTTAAGTAACCTAAACTAAATACTTATTTAATACTATGGCCTAATTTCTGTTGAAATATAATCTTATATAAAAATTGAAATAACATGAAATGAGGGAATTAAGTTGATTTACCCAATGGATATAGTGGGTTATAGTGGGAAAAATCATGAGCGGTGGGATTAAATAGAATATAGGGCCTGACATAAGATGAAAATTACTGACGTTATTAGGATTGTTCGAAATTACTTTTAAATGTTCAAATATTGAGAGAGTGATATAATATTAAAAAGGATTTAAACATCGAGTGTTTATCATAAAACAATAATGTTCCACCAAGTGGAAAAAACGTTTGTAGGAACTGATGTAAACTGAATTAATATAATAATATTTTAAATGATTAAGATAGTTGATACATTTTTAAATTGGCTCTTAAAAACTGAGTTTAGTTTGAAAATTAGAAGGGCAAAAACTAACAAAAATCAAATTAAATAATGAAAGTTGTATACAGATTTTAAACATAAATAAATAGTTGAGTAAATAAAGGGTGATAAATAAATAAATTGATACTTTAATTTTATATTGTTAGTATCTTTTTTAACCTCATATTTTAACCTAATTTTTTGCCTATTTAATTGTGGATTAAAATAGAGAAAAAAAATATATTTAATATTTATTACAATGAAGAGGTTTGTTACGCCTAGAGTTGCGTGATGTCTCACCGAACGTGAACTGTATTTCTTTCAATATGAAAAGTGAACTCAATTATTTCTCATGTACAACGCATGAATTTGCACGCTCCCCAGTTATGTCCCTTCTTCGCGCAGAATTTAGATGCTGTCATTGCCTGCTAAGCTATTGAATCAGTCTGAGAGTTTACAGTGTATATCCTTACATTTGTCATGTTTCTGAAGTTAATTCAATAATTCAATATTGGTTTATTTGATAATAACTAGTTTTTGGTATAAGTGTAAGGGGTGACTCATTCCATTTAAAAAGTCAACAAAGTATTTGGTTGAGCACCTTGATAAACCAAAATACGGTAGTTCAAACCAATTTAACCTAGAGCGCTCCACCCCTGACTTACACTCTGCTATGAGATTTTATTATTTCAATATTTTAATACAGCCTGTGAGAAGTTGAAATCTTGTGAAGAAAATAAAAAGTTATTTTTTTATTAAAATGTCATCCGTCTGAATAACATATATATAGATTTATGTTATTTTGCAAACACATTAAGCATTAAAATATTATATTGTATAATTCAACAATAAAAACACAACTCTATAAAACTAGTTTATAAATGAACCAAAAGTTACCCATGGCTTTGCACCCGTTTTTATATTAAAAAAAAAGCACAATCCTTTGAACATTGCCAAATGCTGGAACATATGTGATGATCATTGGATGGTATTCTAGTATCATAATAAATGTATTTTAGTTTAAAGAGCAACATTTGGGGGATTTTAAGTTGAAGATTGACGCAGTTTTATGTAATACAAAATGTTTTGGCAATATCTGATAATATTTGAAAAAATAATTCCAATAATGTCCGTAATACTCGAATCAATTTACGACAGAATAAAGGAGTACTAAGTTCCTAGTAATATTAGTGAAAGCCGAAGTGTACCACATAATATTAGATATGTTAAAAATTTATTATTGGATTCTTTAATAAGTTCAACAACACATATCATTTACATGTTGCTTACGAACAGAAACAGTATTTGTTCGTTAAATACAAATAAATTTTAGTAGATAATATTAGATTCTACTCTAACTCGAGAGGATAAGTAAATATGTTCACTTAGCCGTATATCAAATTAAAATTGTCCTTTACCTCAGTCTAAAGAAGAATGTAGATTTTATGTATCTGAAATATTAATTTACACATTTTTATATCATTGAAATGTATTATATCGAAACTGTTCTGCATATAAAGCTTTTGTGAGAATAGTTTTCAACATGTTATAAGCATTCCAGACCACATTTTTCTCTAGATTAATAAATAACGGAGTAGTGAATTTTTATTAAAGTCTAAAACGACTGCCATAATGAACGAAATGGTGTATAAAGCCGGCTTACTAGTAAGATATCTTAAAAATTGTTAATTGCTCTAACTAGTTTAAGAATTTGTAGGGACAGTAATCGATTTGTTAATTAGTTTTCATGTTATTACTGTTACACCAACACTACAATATTAAAAGTGTAATATTTAATATTGTAAAGTCAGAAACACTAACTAACATTAAGATTTAGACTCTGATTAATTTTTTGTGTATGCTAATGATTAAAACTAGTAGAGATTTTTAGACTCACGCTAAAAGTAATAGAAATACATAAGCGGACCCAGAGCATATGACGGGACTCATGACACATATTCTACAGTAATGACGTCATTACTGACATGTTATTCCACTTTTTACTTAAAATCGTCAGTACAGAAAAATAATTGAATATCTGATGTTATGTTGCTACTTATTAAACCTAGTTATCACTTTACAATAACTTACCGACTAATGGATGGACAAGAGTAGACCCAACACGTATGACGGGATTCACAACTCCCATTTTACAATATAAATAACAAAAACTTAGTTGAGAAACGCTAATTATCATAAGTATGTTAACTCTAATATATATTTAATATGAATTCTAATGATTAAAACTCATTTATAGTTTAGACTAGCATGCAGACTAATCAAAGGACATGAGAGCATTCAGAGCGAGTGAAGGGAGTCATCACTCACACGTTACGGTAATTACGTCATTACTGACGTATTATTACACTATTTACTCGCTACGATATTCAGTGGAGTTTGCAATTACCACATGGAGTGTTTTTTAGAAGTTTTAAATCTTTACACAATAATATTTTTTATCTTAAAACGATTTAAAAAAAAATATATATAAAAAGATTTATAGGATAATCTATATTCTCATCTAACCTAAAATGAAAAAGATTTTGGGGGGTAAAAGTATTTAATATTTGAGGATTATAAATAATTTTCTGTTCAAAACGCGACAGAATTATTTCACATCTCAATTCTAAAAGTATTGACCTGGATATAGAGGGCCATCTCCTGTACAAAAGTTTAAAACAAAAAAAACTATTAAGATATCGGTTAAATACGATTAAACCTTTTCAGTAAACCTAAACTTTAATTAATGGAATAAATGAGACAATTATATTTATTGTAATAAACCCTTCCTAGAAATCTTCCTGGACCCGCCTCCTTAACCGCTCGTCGGACAGCATTACAGGACATTTCGTTACCAAATAGTGGTCTATAGAATATGACTGTTCAATTTTATTTCAAATGTTTTTACGCTCTCTTACTTTATTTCAAGAAAAGTATTCATTTCATCAATAAAATAGTTATTCTTAACTTCCTAATAAACTTGTCTTAACTAGGAAAAATAAATAGATATTATATTGTCTGAAATAAATACACAATGGCATTATATGAATACCTGTTTTTACTTATAATGAAACAATTAACGCTTATATTTACGTAAGTTGCAAATTAAAACTTATCTCTATTTTAGGCTAGTTTAAAAACCCTTTTATTGCCAACGTATGTATATACTAAAGTATGAAAAACTACCGAAACATTTAAATTGTATTTACTTAAAAGTTAAATTATATTTAATTGCGAGATTATTTTTGAAGATTTAACAAACAAAAATTATTATTATAAACTTATTCTAATGGAATATTTACTTAATCGGAACTCCGTGATGACCCGTGTACTTTAAAAAGTGTTTTTGAATCTCATGAGTTTAGATTAGTCCAACGAAAAAAGTGAATCAGTATGTTTTCACAAAAAATTAGTGTTACTCTTTTATTAAGTTAAGTATTAAGTTTTGTGAATAAGAATATCATTTTTTGTGTATGTGTAAAATTATACATCTGTTTCTTTTCCCACACATAATTATAAATATATATATATAATTTCCTACTTTAACTTAACTCACCTGTTACAAATGAAGTGATATGCCTAATAGTTTGTACCTTGTTGAAGCCCTTATGATGTCTGTGACACATTTATCTGTTAACATAGTTAGGTTTATCAGTTCTTACTACCTGAGCGTTAGTAAAGCCCATCACTATCACTCGTGAGGGTGGATAATTTAAATCAATTCTGTCTGTCTGTCAGTCGGTCTATCTGTATACCTGTATCTGAATCCGCACGATATTTTGTAAAATTACTTACCTAAATCCTTTAAATTGCGCATTAAGCTCCATTTCTGTATGAGGAAATCTAATTTCAATGATGGTGCATACTATCTAACTAGATTTGGCTAAGGTTTAGTGAACATTTTTACATACGTGTTATGGGTGACCATGATAGCAGCGAGAAAATTTTCAATTAAATAAATTTGTAAATGGAATTAATAAACTCATAAGAGACTATAAATTGTGAAATTTAACATATTTAGTCTATCTATCCTGAAGCATATATTATAACTTGTAAGAAGACTTTTATTAATTAAATATTGATATAGAGTTCTATTTTATTAAGAAACCTGTAACTGTATTATGTGGCCAGTTATATCAGTAAAATATTTATTTAGCATAATTCAAATTTTTTACACGACTTCATTTCTACATATACAAAAATGTATCCTTTCCCCGTGTATTTAAAACCATATAATTTCGATGAGAGTTGTTAAAGCCTGTCACTCAGTAGGCTGACGAACATTTTCCTTTTTTGTAAGAGAATGTAATTATTTTTGTTCTTTTTAGTTGGTAGTCGTTCCACCTGTAAAGAATGAAATTAAATATAGGATTAATATCTCGCATTAAAACTTGGTGAAGACAGTTATGCAACACGTGGTGTGGTATTCTACCACTTTTGAATTATATTGGAATAATGTGTGGCAATATAAAAAAAGATATCAATATGGGGCTATGGCTTTGGTTCTTAAAATGCCTAATCCTCTAGATAAAATAATCGGTGAATTCGCGTGAAATAAAGTTCGCTTAATGGGGTTCGATAAATAAGTTGGCAATTATCTAGTTTTGGCCAAAAGTTTATAGTAGTAATTAATAAAGTGTCACTAATCTGCCTCGTCCCAAACTTTTACGCCATTATCAGACAAGTGCTATTATTACAATTCCAGACTTTTAGGACACAAAATGCACGGTTTAAGTTCAGAGTGCAAATGGATTTTGGATAACATTATTTTTGTAAAAATGAAAATTAGAAGTTTTGAAAACCCTCATTATTATGGCACATATACCTCCAGTACGGTTTTTATGGACAGCGTATACACTACTGTCCTTATTCACGTATAGGCTATACCGTAAGCCCTTTTATGCTCTGAAAAAATAAGCCTTGAACTTCAAAACTCGATATAGTGCATCATACGTTATACACAATGTTCGTTAATTATTATGTTAGTGCACTATATTGTTTCAAGTTACTAGGCAGATACACTCCTAATTAAGTTTAAAATCATAATTTAAATGTCTATAAGAAATTCTTCAAGCATGTAAAAACTCATCTGTTTTGTTTTTAAAACATCTATCTTATGTTGCTTCCCTCGAAGATCTTTTACCTTCATATTGCAAAGTTTTCCAGCCCGTTCTGACCTAAAAAACGAACAATCTTAAAGGGATAATCTTTTAAATATTTGCCTCTCAGAAAAATTTCAGAAGAGTTATTGTAATCCAAAAGAGAACGTTAAGAATAATCTGGTGCCTAAAGCTTTGAGTTTTACAGACCATTTTCGAAAAAAATTCTTTTTTAACGTTACCTCTATTCCTGACTTATTATGTTCTATATTGTAATAATAACCCAAATAATATTAAAACTGTGATATTCGACTATTATATTAGTCGTAATTCTAGTCTAATCCCTGATCGGTTTGAGCTCTCTAACTTTATAAGGTAGACAGCTTAATGAGGTTCTATAATTGTAACTCACTGTCGTTTATTAAGTTATTTTGGCTTTCTGTTAATGATTTCTTCCATCCCCTATTAAATTATATGTTTCTGAATACCCATTTCATTTTAAATATTATATACGTAACGCCATAAACTATGTATCGTTAAATGGCCTAAGTAGTATTTTAAATGAGTGTTTGCAAAATAAAAACAATAAAGATGAAGGATAACAAGAATACGGTGCGTATTCCACTACTCTTCTGATCCTTTCAGGTAAGCTATCCAGGGAACACGTGAAAGTTTTAATACAAATAGTTTAATAGAATTATGCAATATATTACTACCCAAATCCTAGAATGCCTGTGATTCATGCAGTGGTTAAAATCATTTGTTTGTTATTATAGAAACACAATTAAGTCTCAATCAAATACTATTGAAATTAATTTTAGGTAAAATCCATAATAGAGAGGACAAAGTAAATTTGTCAGTGCACAATTAGCCTGATTACTTGTAAATGTTTCTTTGTAATTTCATTTCAGAGAGAGAAGGAATTATGAATTAGATTAAATTCCTTCTGGATTTTATTCCGCTAAACAATTACGTTATTTTGATCTAGAATAAAATTCATTGACATTTTAATAGGATTCATATTTTTTTAGGATGAGTTAGTAGTAGAATATTTTTAACAAAAAATGATCAATAATATCAAAGAACTAACAATTTTTCTCTATAATTTAATATGGTTTTAAATTTATATGCCGAAAACTATATTTAACGTGGAAATGAAGATTATTATAGCGTTTGTGATTATATTTACAATAAAAATGTTTAAACCGATATCCTTCAATAACTAATTTTTATAAAATTTTATTAAAATAGATTTTATATCACTCTACCTTCTAACTACAGCGTAATTTATGTAAAGTAAATAGTTGCTGAGTGACGTATATTTGTGAGTGACTTAATATTTTAAATCGTAAGAGTGAAGAGTGTAAGTATTATTAGGGAAATTCCAATGAACATATACAGTTACAACAGAATGTTGAAAGTCCCTAAGTAACGTAACAACAGGCATGCAAACTAATACAAACAATTATTTTCATAAATTGATTTACTACATCACATGATAATATATACTCCGTTTTCAAATTCATTTATTCTGGAATTTTCTCGTTGTCATTCAAGTTGATCAATAACAACAATGTAAAAATTTAAAAAATTGTTTTTATTTTTACTTTTTAACTTTAAACTTCCAAACATTAATACAGTTCTTTTCTTCCTAGAGAACAGGAACATTTCTAATAAATGTCCGGCTTTGTACATAGATTATATCCGTCGATCCATTAACTCTTAACCGAATATCCAATCCTAGATTCTAGACAATGACATCATTTTAAGAGGGCTAGTCAGGGTTTTAATAGTTTCCATCAGTTAAAAGTTAGTGATTTTTTTATTTCAGGCGTAGGCCTAGTCCAGTTTTAATGTCGCGATTAGGCGTGTTATACTTATTTTATCTCCGGTTATTTTGTTTAGTGTTACTTCAGTTATTTGTTTAACCTACATATCCAGTGCTCCTAGGGATTCAGTAGCTTTTAAGATGCTATAGTATAATTAATTTATTGTTTAAGGTAATTAAATAAGAACGGGATGTCAAATTCATTCTTTGTAGATTATAAAACTTACTTTTTCTAAACCATATATATACGGAAATATTCTCATTCACGATTCGATTTAAGAATTGTATACTATAAAACTAAAGTAAATCTTATATCTATTAATTTTAAACGATGGAAAATTGTCAACACTAATGACAAAGTTATTAATATAATAACATACGTTAAAATTATTTTTTGTATAATTTATAAATAAAAGACCTTTTTTGCCCGATTTTTTTTGTTTTGACTTACATTTTTACTAATTTACATTACATACATTAACTAAAAAACCACTATTATGTCATTTCCTAGATAATAAAACTTCATGGACTTCCAAGAGAGGGCAGTACGTCTCATCTAAAACGCTAAATTGGGCTAGCAATTCCTGAAATCATTTACACTCAATTAATTCTTCTAGGAGATCATTAAAATGTCTCTTACTTCACTACACGAATTAACTAAACTTCAAAGCTGTTTTTTAAAATCTTTATATATTAAGTGCTTGAGAAGCTTTCTTGAGAAACAATCATCCATCTGCACTTTATGCTGTTCCAATATTCCTAGCATTTAGGAACCTCTTTTATTTATGGAAAAATATATTATCGATAGTCCATACTTACTATCAATGAAAGTAGGTTTAATATTCCTAGTACAAACCCTCCTTGTTGTAGAGTACATCTAACATTTCATATTATTTAATAAATATAACTTGAGAAAGTATGAAACTTTCCTTCTGGAGCCAAGTATACATTTATTAATTATTATTCCGGAATTATAGTCTCAGCGTCTCATACTTTCATTACACCAGATGCGGTCTGTAAAGCACTTGTAATGATGGAAAGTTCATAGCCAAAATCGTATTTATTCTCCCAAGTTGCTTATTAAATTTCAGACATTCCTAATGATTTTAATGTTTGGAATTGCTCAATACCATAATAATAATATCCACTACACTAGGGCAAAAATTGCTTAAGAACAATAAGATGTTTACAAAACTATCTAGCTTTTAATAAGTTCTATTTAACGTTCCTTCTCCTGTGGCGAATATTTCAGTGCATACTTTGCATAATTTATGAGGTCCTCTAGTCTCTTGCAGCAATCATTCTAGTCTCTCATGCTGTGTTTTTGAGCCTCTGTGCGAGTTAAAATACCGTGCCCTTCGTACACCCGTTCATTTTCAAAGGTCAATAGGGCATGGCTCCCACCACCTCAAGGGCGGTAGGTTCGCAGACAGTTTGCTAATCCAGTCTACTGGAGCTCTACCTTGTCCCGTGCCTCTCTTTTAGGCATCAAGACGTCAAAGCCCCTTAGATAAACTCTATCGTAGAGGTAACATTGTCGCCAGAATTTCTCGACCCTTCCAGATAGTGTTCATCCTCTTTAGATCAGTCAGATTGGATTGGCTTTGCCTGTCTAAGTCCCAATTTTGAAGTCGTTGGGGTTGTATAATTCATAACTCTTGATTACTTTGAAACATTCTTGTGGTCATATATTGGTGATTGTATCCAGTAAATTCCACTAATATCATCCAGTCAATGATTTTTCAACCCAAAAAAATATCCGCGATAATTGAAGATACTCCATCCAAATATATTTTTAAATATTTATTGAAAACTGAACTCGTTTGTTGAAAGAGAGATTTAGAAAAATGTGGTACGCAGTTTAGGTAAAGTATTTGTTTTATCTACATCCTACCGTAATGTAGACTGTGTTGTCACGGTGTTCAGTTATTTTTTGACACAAAAAGTACGTTAATGAAAAAAACTAATCCAAGTCGAACCATCGAATTTAGAAATACGAAAAAATTCCCAAGGTCTTGGGACCGTAGTTGTGTTTGCTATTGTGTTTCTAACAGAACAATGGAATAGCCCAGTTCAATCGCAGAAGTATTATTTTCATAAGAACTTATCAGCATAGAGGTGAAACCATCTAACTTAGATAGTGCCTTAAAGCCGTTATAGCTTGTTATTTCTCAGTCAGTAGTTTGAGTAAAGGACTTTGTTTACATAAGGTATATATAAGACATTTAGATAAAGAATGTGTTTCTGTCTATCATGTATGCATCCATTTTGATAGCCTTTGAATCCTGAGATACACTTCTAATAAATGTTCAATGTATTTCATAATATTTACAGTAATATACATTTTTGATATATAGCAATATTTAAATGAGATATACTCAAATTTATGCAATTCCCATTAACGTGCGAATGCCAATTATCATTCTAAGCCATACAACCTCATTCCATTATAAAATTTTTTTACCAATATGTATTTTCCTACATTGTTTTGTATTATTACGGCATATATTTTTAAGCACTGTTTATTGTGAAATGAACCACTATTACTGGCTACTTTATAAACTTTTTTATTAGGAAACTATTTCAGTTTAATTATAAAAGAAATGGTTTTACGTGGACAATAATGTTGAGAAGAAGGTAGTTTAAACGTTGAGTGACGTAATTAGTAAGGACAGATTTTAAGTAATACTATCCAGCTTAGTTTCATAAAACTATTAGCTAAATCTAAAGAGTTACAGAATTTCTAATTGTTTGCAGGCTAGGTTTATTGAGGACATACATTACTCCTTTGATTTAGGGATCTGGAACTTTATTCGAGTTTCGGTTCATTTGCTTCCAGCCCTTTTTTGAGCGCGTATCTAAATATTTCACTACTGCATTGTGTTTTTATTTTTTATTCACACATAACAAAAAACATAACTGTAGCTTTTATATGAATATTTTAATGTAACAATTATTTAAAATACTGCATTCCTCGTAATATTTTGAAATTAATAAGAAAAAGGAAAAAGGAAAGTAATAATATATGTTGCTATATAATTTTAGCATAGTAAAAATAAAAGTAAAAATAACTCATACATATACAGTAAAATATACTATTCTTTAGCACACAATGTTTAACTAGATATTATACGAGTTAAACATTTATGAACAAATGATATTTTTCTTTCCGTTACTAAAATATTTTTTTAAGCATTTCGAAACATAAATAAATGAATACCAGTTTATAGCAATAACATTAAACAAACAGGTAATTGTATGATTTCGTGTACAAAATAAAATAAAATTCCTCCAAATACAAGCTAGCTCACAGAATTAGACATTTTTTCAACATAAAGGGGAGTTATTCTTCATATGGTGTTACTTGAGGTATATACGTTTTTTGATGGGAATTACCTGGGTGCATTATACCGTGTAATCTATGCAGTGTTCCAAATACCAACTGCCATGTAGCGCAAGTTAGTGGCATCATTATACTACATCTAACATTTTAATTTTAAAGCTGAAATAAATGTGTATTATTACATAATGTGATATGGTTAGCAAAATTTATTTATATTAGCCTTTATTGTTGTAGCTAATATAGAGAAATTTCCGTTTGTATAACATGTATATCACAATTAAGTTGTGGGATTTTTTCTCTAGGAATTTACTGATTAAACTATTCTTTTAATTCACACAAGATATAGTTTAGAGAAACTTGCTATTATATTAACTATTATATAGTAAACACAATTTTTGAGTCATAAATAGTTCGGGAATTGTTAAAGAAAGTTAGAAAAGTTATTTAATTAATCATTTTCTTCGATAAAAGCAACTGAACTTGTAGCTGTAGGGAAGGTTGCTGTAATTTTACTTGGTAATCACTTCCGCCAGGAGGTACCTGAATAATAAATTGATTTTTTTGCGAAATCCATTAACACAAAAGCAATGTTATTCTTGTACATTACTGAATTGTTTTATACACTTTTATGCTGATTTTAATTTACACATAATGAGTGATTTATTTAGATGAAATTGATGTTTTTATATTTGAATATTGTTAATTGAGCAGTATAGAGGAAAATATTATTTTATTTTATGCTTTACACCAGTCAGTAAATATAATTTACAAGGAAATGATAATTTACAGGAAGAAAACATGACAAAGTTTTGTTCCTAGGCTAAAATAAAAAAAATCTCTTTTTAATTAATATTTAATACCTGGTATGAAATAAAACTACCCTTATTTAGTACTGCTATGTAAAATTAATAAATCATAAAGCATTATGAATAAGTACGTTAACTTTAGGTACAAATGAGTTTAAATGTAATAATACGAGCGTAAGTAAGAGTACGTATTTGTTTGAGCTTTATATTAAAAACCATGGTGGAATTATTGCTATTGAAAAGAGATATTTTTCAAACATTATAGAGAAGACCTTGACCGGATTGGCTGAGGATACATGTAAACTTTCAGGTATTTAACTCATTTTATGGGGTAAATGTATTATTATGTCATATATAAAAATGCCATCTAATTATACTCAGGGTGTGAACAACTTTATTGATTCTCTAAAATTCCTCCCATAAGGCCAATAGTTAAACATTTTCTAAGACTCAGTTAAATATTTGTAGTGACATGACATGCAAAAACCCGATATTTCTCATGTAGAAATAAAGTTTAGTGAATAACCTATATAATTCATTCTTGATATATCGTGCAGACAGGCAAATATGTATGTATATATATATATATATTTCTGTATATATATATATATATATATATATATATATATATATATATATACAGAAAATAAGGCATTACTTACGCTAAGCTATCAAATTAACCGATATCTGTGATGTTAGTTCACAACCTTCGACGATTCATATAAAACATCATGATGGTCCTTTTATTACTAAAAGGTCCTTTGAATTGTTGATACTGTAATAATATTTCGCAGCAAAGAAAATTGTATTACTCTTCCTTTACTTTTATAGGTACTTCATCATAATTTAAGGCACTTTTTGTATTGGATGAGCGTAGTTTAGAGAGTGTTATGTCTTTTGTTTGACTTCATTCCTGTTGGTTGAGTTTATTATATATAAGCTACATCAATCAACAAGGCTTACTCGAATATTTTACCGGTGAGCCGTGCTTACGATCAAATAGTTCTTATTGATTAATACCCTTTTAAATTTCTAAAACTAAACACAACATGTAAGTACGAATATTAAACGAAAACACGTTTACGTTTAAACTGTAACTGATGTTTCCCGTGTGAGCCGGAAATCTTCTATGTCAATAATGACATAATGTATGTAAAACTGAAACTATTGTTGTTTTCATCTTCGTTTTTCTATTTCACCTGCAGATACACTAAATCAGAACATGTACTAGTTACCGTTTTTACTATTGATTAATTAAAAAAAGACATTACTAGTTCATTAAATGAGTGTATTTAGTACTCTATGTATAAATATTGCTAAAGCTACCACAACTACAGCATTACAGCATTAGGTTTTAAAATGGTTTTGTAATGTAATTTTGAATAAAAATGTACCAAATTTAAATAAAGTAAACAATTTCATATTAAAAGTTGTTATTTTGTAGTCACAAGTTACTGAAAAAAATGACACGAATTCCTAAATTGAACGATAAAGATTGCTGAGTAAGATATCTGGAACAGAAGATGGTAACTAAAATACAACAGAGTAACTACCACTTAATATTGTTTTAATACTGAATTTACTAATATAACATAGAGTCCTGAAAAATTGTGTTATTAATTTTAATTTATAAGTTAAATTTTGAAAAATAATACGAGACGATTCTTTCTTTTATATTTTAACGGTGTACCATTATAGTTACAAATGTACAAGGAAATAAAAGTGTATTATTATATTATTATTAGGGATAGTGAAAATTCCATTTTAATTTTAAATATCGTAGTTTCCAGAATAAGTTCGATGGTTTATAATGCCGAATAGAGGAACATAAGCGTGGTATCCAGATAACAACCTAGAATCATTCAATTGTGTTAAAATGTATTATATTGCATAATAAAAATTTTCCGCTTGATATTTACGAGTATACGTTTATAAGGCAGCATTCATCTTTGGAGAAAGAGGCGTCTTAATATAATTTCACAAATATTAATATCCTATAGCTGCCCAAAACGTGTTATACCAGGGTTGACTTGGATTATTATTTCTGCTTAAATAATATAGGAGGGAGGTAAAATTTTAACAATAGAAAATGATGTGCTCTTCTGTTCAGTATGTTAATGGAGATAATAATATAAAAACAATCCTTTGAAAGCTATAGAAATCCTCTTGGAATAATGCAGAAGGAAGAGATATCCATATTTTTAATAATTCCATATTTAAGTAAATTTTTGCTGTAACTTGGTCCTAATATGATATAAGAAAGTCTCATTGAAAAAAATAAATATAAGCTGTATTATGCGCTGATTTCAATTCTTTGGTCGTTGTTTAGAGTTTAAATTTATTTTTAATCTTCTGAAATGAGATGTCTGTGCAGTCAATATAATCAAGCATATTTTTTTAACTTTTTATAAAAATTATGTCATACTTTAGAATTCAATAATGTTAGTAATGATGGAAAATTTAGATTTTTAATGGAGAAATATAACAAATAGAAACCCTGGTTTCGAAACTTATAAGGTGGATTGGAATTAATAAATATATAATTCTTCTAAATAATATGATAAAGTTTGATTTACAAACGAAATATAAAGTTTAGAAAAATTCAGGAAAGCTAAGTAGAGTGTATTTTCATCTTATATTGGGATTTAACAACATAACTGATATACATTATAAATTATTTAAGAAGTATTAAGCGTTAAATACTAAAAAATATCCATGTGTCCATGAGTTTCAATAGTTTGTAATAATATGTTTTCTAATATGGTTCTTTAGTAGGAATTTGTTTTATTAATATCTGTTATATATATATATATATATATATATATATATATATATATATATATAATCCAGTCCACTGCATCATTAAATTATAAGTGTGCAAGGCGCTTGCAATAACTTCATAAATTCAAACATTTATATATATATTATATATATATATATATATATATATATATATATATCTTCAAAAAGGTTGCACTTTATAACATTCTGTCTGTTTAATTATGAAATATTTTATTATTTGCTATTCCCTTACATACAGTAGTATAAAACTGCAAATAAAATAAATAAGATCTTAGTAACTTAAAAAATATATCAGTGTCACGCAAAGAGGTATAAAAGGTTTAAACGAAATATTGAGGTTTTATCTCGTTGGTTATACACTGCAAGATACGCTATTTTAGTATTCTTATATCTACGTGTATGATTTATGCGTATTAATTTAAATATTTTTTTATCATCCATTAAAAAAGTTTTTAATCATCCCAAAATTGAAATAACTGACATATATATTTTTAAGAGGAATTCTTCATAAAGAATTCACGAAAGAATTGGATGTATACTTATACAATTCAAATTAGCCTGGCCACCCAAAGTAGACAATTAACATCCTCACAAGGGTGGAGTCCGTTAGCACCGAATCAGGAGTGCAAATTATTCGGAGCTATCGGACTAAGGCATACGAAATTCGAGGCTCACGGACACAATTCTAATGTTCGGCACTAACGGAATCCAAGAGGATTCGGAGTTGGGTTTTAAGAGGAATGTGATGATGCCGAGTCAATAAAGTCGTTCTGTTTTGAACACTGACTTTATACTTAAATTTTTCACTAGAAAACCCTGTCAAAATATTGAATCCTTGTATATTGAAGTCGTGTTCACACAGATAAACGTATAACTTTATATAAAACTGTTACGTTGAGAGTAAAAGTTTTTGAGAGATTCGTCGCACAGTGAAAAATGTACCTAATGCATGTTTAGGCTCAAATATTAAATCCCAAAACGCACACACACACACACACACACTCACACACACACACACACACACACACACACACACTCACACACACACACACACACACACAGAGAGAGATCACATATATATATATAAAATTTATATACACACTTATATAACAGATTCATTATCCACGTAACAACAAACGTAAGAAAGCGCATGTAGTAATTTAGTTTCTCTAACATAAACCCTCGAAATGGCAGAAGAGCATAAAAGCTGCACATGGCAAAGTATCGCAGAGTTATTTAAATAAAATATAACTACACTTACCTCAACACAAAAAACACAAAATTTTGTAGTTTAGCTTAAAGTTCTGTAATTATTAACATTCCTAACACACCAATAAAACTGAACACAATTTCAAACACACACACACACACACACACACACACACAGAGTCACATTACACCTCATCTTCAGTATTTAAAATTGTTATTATTTATCTGTTTGTTATTCTGTTACATATAACTTATCATTTTTATACTGTTACATATTTATCTCACTGTTACATTCTAATATATCTATATCGTTGCATGTTTTTTTATATATTTATCTTATTTTTAAGTTATTATTATCATAATTGTTACATTGTTCTGTTTCTTTTCTCTTTGCTAATTGTTCCTGCATTATTTGGTATGATTGCTGTGTAATGTTATAAATTATTGCATAATGTCTTCCTTGTGTTGTCTGTTTATCATTACTAGTTTTGTTATGTTATTGTTGTTACCACAGTTATTAGTCATTGTATGCCATCTTGATTAGTTTATCCTTGAGAGTTTAATTTAAACTCATGTATAAATGGTGGAACCGTTGGAAATAAATAAATAAACAGTCCATAGGTTTTTGTACATATTGGAAGTACAGATAAAATACGAAACTTTAATAGAATCTATTGAAGATAAATGCTGGAAAGCCTGCCAAGTGGACAAAAGGAAAGATGGTGATTCCTCATTTTAGGCTCGTTATGATATACAATTCTTTGGGTAATTGCCAAAGTACATCCTGAAACCTGGAACTTCCTAGTAAAATCTTAGAGAGCAACAATTTTAGTATATTACAATAAAGTAGAGTATTTGTACCATATAGCATCATTAGAAAAAGATATTGACGTAATGTATGCATATAAAGTCATAGATAAGATGTTGTTCGTGAAATGGGAATTACGCAGTAAAAAGTTTTCTAGTGCATAAATAAATAAAAACTAGGACTGACTGTATGGGATAGGGTATGATAATTGGGATGTAAATGAACATTAGTATCTTAAATATCAAAATATTCCAAATTTTAACAGGACTATAGTAGGTGTTCGATACATGCTGTTGAATCTCCGAGTAACAGATCTCGGAGAGGTATAGATTAGGATAGCACGAGGAAATGTTCTTCTTCTATATACCTCAGAAATTAAAAAGAATTGCAGATAGTCCTGAGAGCACTGCTTCCTAAGTAATGGAGTATTCTGGATGGCTAAGGATGAGGGAAGGAGCCGCCTTCTGCCGAGATCCATGAATACTTTAGTCAATTATTTCTGTCATGTGTCCTTAAATATAAGAGATAACCAGCTCTGTACCATCAAAGCAGGCAGAGATTATCACACCCTTATGTATAGGCTAACAGCTGGCCAAAACGTTAGAGAGACACCATATCCAACAGTCATATATATGTATAGATATAACTAAATATATATATATATATATATAAACTAAATATATATATATATATATATATATATTATATATATATATATATATATTATATATATATATATATTATATTTATATATTATATTTATTTATATAATTTATCTAAATCAATCAATGATGCTATTAAAGACTTTGTATTTTCTGCTAAAATTCGACCTACCTTTTGTAAGATTTGCACTAAATTATTATACGTGTAAAACATTGCAATGGGAATAATTCAAAAATAACTTTGTCACCAAATATGGCAAACTAATTTTTGTAATACTTATATCAAATCTGTCCATTTATATTCCTCGTTTATTGAATAAATACTTAACTCGTATACCAAAGATTAAGGAACATTTTTATTTAATTAAGAGAGAAACTCGTTAGAACTATTCGTAATTGTTAAACAAAGATAACCAATTTCACATCTACAAACAAAAGTAATCCAATTTGGGTGAAATTATAAACTAGAGAGCACAGAATATTTTATTGTCTTTTGGTCAAATCTTCGTATGGATATCAACTTACGCTTGATAGTGCATATATTTTGAAGGTAAATTATGTATCGCTCCATGGAAAAATATTTGTTTCATGTAATATTGTAAATTTAAATGAATACATAAGCAAAATGTTAAGCCAATGGATCTAGTACATTAAGTAGAAGAATTTAGGGTTTAATATAAAAGAATCGTGACAGGTTTATAATGACGAGAGGTTTTAGGGTTTTATGGGAATAAACAACACGTTTATTTAAGTAATAAAATTAAATGGAGGGTATGATTTAATTTAAATTCTAACAAAAGACGATGAAGAAGAAGCTAAATAACTCAACGGTTCATTAATCAAGCAATCAAACGTCTTCGCTTGTTTTTTTTACCTACTTCAGCTTACAGCTCCCAGTTCACTCATTAATTAAAAATATAAGGACTAACATTTTAAAACTTTAAATAATTTTTAGCACTTTATTAAAATAAAATATATAAGGTTTTGAATATGCCTTATTTTATGTTTAAAACAAAAAGAGCGTAAAGAGAAGGGATCATGATATTTTACAGCAATTGAAGACTTGCTCATATCGATATAATTATTTTTATTAGTTTAGTAGTTAACTAAAAACATTCCTAACACACCAATAATAAAACTGAACAATTTCAAAACACATACACACACACACACACACACACACACACACACACACACACATATATTATACACACATATTATATATATAAGGTTTGGAAAATGCTATGGTCATATACCTGTTATTATGCATTATACAGCAAAAACGTTACTAACCGTTATGTTTGTTGATCATAATTGTTTACAGGCAGCGGGCTTGCAAAGTTGTTACTATTTCAAAACATGTGAAACATTGAACTTGTAATTAAAAACTTACTAGACTAGCAGTCATGTTCGCCCATTTTCCTGCTACGTAGAATAATATAGTTAGGTGAGTTGTAATATATTACCTCTCAATTATTAGTGAAAAAGTTCATAATTTTATATTTTACTGATGGTTACTATCCAGAGAGATTTTTGCGTTCAACGCCCTAAGCCTTCGCTGCCATAACCAGTGCTGATGGCTGGAGGCTTTAACCTCTATTCTAAGGGAAGGTCTTAAGTGACACGTCTTGGGCGTGAATGGTGACTGACGGTTTACAGACATTCAGTAGGTTTGTCTCAATTCAAGATGGCGGTTTCGAGTTTGTGGATCTCAGACATGGTACGTGTTGAGGTAAATTTTCTTTTTAGACTTTTTTCTATGTCTAAATTTGGTAAAAAATGTGCTATTACTCGTAGCTTTCATTATATAACTATATAGGAGTTTTTTTTTAATTGTGTGATGACTCTGATAAAAATTAGGGTTGCCGTTAAGGAATTGGGTGATCGAATATGTATCCAGCCCTAAGGACGTAAGAAATACGTGTTTTGTTATTATTGTTTTTCCAGCAGCTTTTCTAAAGGATTATTTTACCGAGAAAAATTGTATTAAAAATATTTTTTGTTTATGTACACGTAACCAAGCGGTAACGGAAAGGAGCGAATTTGATTTTTCCGAACTGGAGGCCTGTGTTCACTAGTTGAATGTCTTGAGCTTAAAAAACGTACAAAATACTGTAATATTCAGAACATTTTCCCTATCTGTAATTAAATTTCCGGCACTGAAGATACAAAATAGCCATTTTTATCTATGTATTTTTTCGAGTTTTTCTATCTTAATCCCTTAAGCAATTGAGTGGATGTATAAAACCATAGTTAGGGTTTGGAGACAAGTGTGAATCTGGGTGTTAAAACTATAGTTCAAGGTTAGCAAACCAAGTTTTTCGTGCCTATGAATTGTCAAAAAATTAAATAATACGATTCCAATAACTAAATTTTTCACTCTTTAGAACATAGCAATGAGGACCAAAACTTTGTTATTTTTGTAGTAAATGTATTTGTCGGCTGGTTTTTCTTTTCAATGCTTTAAGAAAAAATTCGGATATTGTAGAAAATATTATTTCCAGTGTTTGGTTTCAAAGATTAAATCAAAGGAATATTAATGAATTAAGCTGCCCAAAGTGGAGTAAAAGGTTTAATAGTTGAGGGAAGCCTAATAATCGTAAAACCTTTAATATTAGGATTACAGAAATAAAGTCACTCACTTTTAAAATTACCAAGCTTTAAGGACCCAAAAAGTATGTGTAATGTAATGTAATTTGAAAGTAAGTTAATGTACTTTTAGGGTGTTTCTGAATTGAAACGTATTAAGGATGTCGGGTGATAGAAAATTTAGACTATAGTTTTTTCATATCAGAAGATGCGTAAAATTACTGTGTTGAAACGGGAGTGGAATTATCATAGGTGAGTCTGGCAAAAATACCATCAAATATTTTAAGAATATAATTCCATTCATAAGGGAGACCATTTCTAAGAATATCGAGCTCTGTTAACACAACTATTAAGTATTTTTTTTTTTATATTTTACCCAAAGATAACATGTGGGTGCAGTGAAGTTTAACGGCTTGAGCTGAGCTAGAAGCCGGCGCAAATAATTGTCGTAGTAGCAAATACTTCTGGGAGGAAATTCAGGACTGACGTGGAGAAGGGATTCTTTAGAATAGCTGTTGCACATTAGTTAGTCGACCTTAAACCTTAGAAGATACCCACAACGAGGGGTGGTTCACATTATCAACTTGCTCTGGCAAGGTATTTAACTAATCAACCATGCAGAATTAGTTTGAAAACTTACCTTAAGCTCTTAAGATCTGTAAGCCCTATGTTAGTGTACAACATGTAGTAATAGGAACGTTTATAAGCTAAAACAAATAAAAAAATAACCGGCCGAATACCTCATTATTTAATTAATGACGAGCGTGAATAGCTTACTGAAAGTCGCCTCCGCTCGTTGGGGGCTCTGTCCTTAGACCCTAGAGTTGAGTGTTAGCGAATAGCGAGATAAGAGGACTTATGAACTATTAGAGTTAGGAATTGAGGTTTTTAAAATTTTGTGTTCACAGTTACATCCGTTATCGAGAATAATGAGGGGTTACAATGCTTTGCTAGCAAATTATGTGTGATAAAAATAAGCAATGCATTTCCTACAACATAGAAGCTAATCTCGAGACGAAATCTAAAGTATAAATATTTTTGTCTTTTTCTACCAAGACTCTTTTTACCAAGAGCTATAGAACATGCAGATATACATACAAGTGACAGTATGAGGAATGTCCATTACTACTTTTAACACGAAAATCCATAGGGTTCTTTCTTGAAAGGAGAGTTTTTTGTCTATATGATCCATTTATCGAATATTATAGTACATAACGACGGAAAACTAATAACCGGTAAAATGAAGAAATGATTTCAAAAAGATTCTGTCGGGTCCTAAGTAAGAAGTGAATTAAATGATAAATATAGAATGAATTGAAAGTCCCACCAAGGGGAGTTTAATGAAAGCGAAAGTTTTTGTTTCATGAATAAAACACCTGCCCTGTTCTTTTATTGGGGTGATTCAGTTTGGGATGCAAAGGAGTGCAAATGAACTGCGTGATCATCAATATTAAAGACATGTTCATCCGTTTTGATAAGTTTACTTTGAAATACACATTGAATTAGCGATAATAAGGAACAAAGAAAAGCAAAGAGTGCTGAATTAGTTAGTCGGTTTAATCAGAAATAGCTTTTTCCTATCACCGTTAAAAAATTTTACCACTTTTCTTAATATTATTTAAAGCAAAGATGGTAAAGTTAAGAATGAGTCATGCAATGTTTTAGGTAAGGCATTATGTGTTGAGTGACCAATGTTCTTCAATGTCATTGTTTTATAACACATAGATTGAATAATTACCAAGATATTTAAATGAATTAAAATTTTGGATTATTATTTAGTTCAGAGTAATAAAATAGCCTTGGATGTATCTTATATTGTTCGATGGATTTCGCTTTCCGTATAATTTGGTTAAGGGAAAAGTCAGAGGGTCTAATCAAGAATGCCTTTTGAGTGAAATATGAAATTTGAAGGTTCAGGATTCAGCACTTAAACAATACTCAGTTACAATAACACTGTTACTGTCTTTGGCAAATGGTTCCTGTCTTTCTATAAAAAAATTAAGAAAATAAAATTTAAGCCCAAACATATGCTGGACTTTTGTCAATTTATTTACTTAAACATAACGTTTCAAAATTATTCACTGAAGGTGTAATATGTTCAAACATAATATGTAATTAAAATTGACTTGTCAAGCAAACCTAAATACAGATATAATAACATAAGCCTTATGTTAACAAATGATTTCTAGCTGTTGTAATACTGTTCTAGAGAAAAATAAAACAATTAAAATTTGTTTAAGAAGTATCTCCAGACTCCACTCTTTTGTGTTTCAACTATTGAAAAAAACCGTTAGACAATTACATGGGTGGATCATTGAGGCAAGACTAAAATGGTTTACTTGATCCTAAGATCATCTGTTAAATTGAAAAAATAGTTTTTGCTTTTATTTTAACAGTGCATTCAGTAAATGCATTAAAAGCAAATGCAAACACGGTTTCCATGTCTGGGCTTGTTGTGACTACCTTCATACCCGAGACGTTAGCATCTTCTGTGAGTCAGATTGATAGATATATCACTTACTCTATGAGCAACAGTAAATTTCGATTAGAACTATTGCAAAACAAGTCCTTAGTAAAAATCTAGATAATACCTAGATTTGGGAGTGCCGATGGCCAAATGGTCTAAGACGTTGGACTTTGGGTCTGAGTTAGAGATAGCGCAGGCTCGAATCCTGTCTGTGACCGTTGCACTTTTTATCAGTACCATCGACCTTGTACTGTATCGACTCTCCTCCTTATTCTGTTTGATAAGATCCTCGCACAGGCCAGTGGCCCATGAGGACGGGCAGAATAAGGCATAAAAGGAGAAAAATAAACCTGTACCAATCTTATTATTTTACGTTCTTACCTTCATATTCTACGAGAGAATCAAGGGACCTCTGCACACAGATATTGTCAACAATGTGTGCAAGTGTTGTTGCACGTGCAGATGCACCTTTTTTTGATAATCATTTTTAATAAAAAATCGCCATTTTATTAAGTTTTGTATCAAACTTATTATATATAATTATTGAAAGAATAATTTTAAAATGTAATACATGTTCAGATTGATAATTTTACTTATAATTGTATTTATTCAATATATTATTTATTGAGATAGAAATAATTCAAATGAGGCTGTGCCACTTTGAAATATCTATGAATTAATTTCATAGTCAAGTCTTTATATCAAAAGAAAAACTATATTTGGCCTAGTAATCTCTGACCGATTACCGTTTAGTTATTATAAAATTAGCGCCATATTGCCTTACAAGTACATCACTAGTATGTAAAAAACTAGTTTAATATATATAAGACGTGTAAATGAAACATAATTTTCTGATATTGTTTTTATTTTAAAAGTGTAATTTATTGTAACAATCTAACAGAACTACTCAAAATCAAAGTTTATCAATTTATTAGTTATTTTTTCGCATGATAGTACTTATTTTTGCTCATATCGAATAAAATTTCCGATATTACAAAAAATCAATCACTACTAAAGCGTATATTACAAAATGGGGTAAAACATTAAAGCGTTTCTTATAACATCTTCGTGTTAATACATTCCACAAGAAAAGTATTAGAGTTAATAATATAGTGAAAACTTTGATCTTGAACAAATGCTTGAATAAGTCATGTGTATTAGTATTATTCTCTGGGGATTATAATTATTACAACGATTCTGGATATAAATTCTGCTAGACTTCTCTCGTGTGTAAATAAATCTTAAGAAAACAAAATAGTTTCAAATTAAGAGTTCGGGGATTCCAGGCAACTTGTATTGTCGTACCCAACTCTGTGGTGTAGTCATCTGTTTTAGGTCCTATCCACTTAAGGAAGAGGTCATAGTTGGTTGAATATAGTAGATGTGGGAGTTTTAGTTTAACATTTAATTACAATCTTCAAGGAAATGTACATACCTCTTTCAAAAGGAAATTTGGAAAGAACATTATTTACTAAACGAATAGTGCGGATTGGATGACGTCAAGATATCACATTGGGTGAGTGACTTTAAATGATATATTATTTAATTTTATAAGGTTTATGATCATATCAATAATATGAAATTGTATTTTTGCATTATTCATTTGTATTTCGCGACCTGGTTGAATTAATACATGGTTCCCACATATCCTGCTATATGTATTCTAGATTTAGAAAACAAATTTTTATATGGAATAAGCTCTAATTTAAGAGTTTAATATATTTCCTAATACCAGTGTTACTTAGCCACGAATATTGTTAAATCCATACGGTAATTTCCTCTTCTTGCATATATAGAGGGCGAAACCTTTTATATAACAAATGTATATAGCAAAGAACCGATGAATCCGACAGAATATAACTTGCGTTCTCGCACAGATGGTTGACCATCCAAAGTCAAGGAAGATTTTTATTCCAAAATAATTATTGTTCTTCCTTGAACCACGAGGAACATAATTACTAATTTAAACTCTTTACAACACTGATATCGCACAAACGGACGTGACACGGTGTTTATGGCAGTTTCTGAACCAGTTTTACTCTAATGTATCGCATAACAATAATCCGATTTCTTTAGAAAATCATGATAGAGTTCTGTTATATGTCTTGCAGTTTTTTTATTTTAGACATAGATATCGATAGTAACATAAGATGGAAATACTGTTATACTCATATAATTACAAAAAACAGTATTTTCTTCTGTAAATATCGAGCAAAGAGCATCCATAGAGAGACGCCAAATGTAGGCGCAAACTCTTCGTCACCTCATTAAATGAATGTTCAGTTTCTGACAGGCGTCAGCAGCAAACAATCAACGTGGCACTAATCCAAGCATTGAAGCTACCACTGTCTATGATATGGCTAACTTAGCTACCAAACCCAACTTCTGTGGCTAACTTCTGTAGTTGGGCTGTGGTGAGCCTGTTAGTCTGCATAATAGCTAAAACTCCGAGGCTAAGCAATAGACAATGGCGTCTCCATGTGACAGTTAAGGATTTGTATATTTAAACAACCGAGAATTTATTAGATGACCCCTATGAAAAAAGCCTACTTATGCCTATAACGAGATTTTATGGCATTGTTTAGGCCAAGATTAATTGCGACAGATTTATTAGTCTTGGGTGAATCCTACTTTTCATAATATCGTTTTGTATGGCGGTAGAAAAGTAAATGGAAGATTTATTTTAAACTTCACAAGGAAATACGTGGTAGTGAATTGGAATGAATGGATTCACTTTAGCGTCACCGGTATTTATACAGGAGTAAATATTAGCCAAAATAATGATATTTAAGTTTATAATTAGTTAGTAAATTTAAGAATTTAGAGGAACTGTAGGCCAGAAATTCCTTTAGACGGAAATTGTTTATTTTTAAATGCCTTGGTATGTAGTTATTATAATACGATTTTCAAATAAATATATTAAAAAGTAAGCGAATTGGATATATAAATTTACTTTAATTGAAAGTTTTAATTATAAGACGATAAAAATCGTTTAGTATTTTAATCTCCAATAAATAATTTTATCCTTAAGAAAATCTAAACTAAGAAGTTCCCTCAGTCTGGGGTTTTATACCAATCCAATGGAAGGAGTTATCCAGTAGATCGTATCCTACCAATTCACTACGGCACTTTTTATATTCCAATGTAATCACGTTTAGTGGAACACAACTGTAC
This sequence comes from Homalodisca vitripennis, assembly GCF_021130785.1. Lineage (NCBI taxonomy): Eukaryota > Metazoa > Arthropoda > Insecta > Hemiptera > Cicadellidae > Homalodisca > Homalodisca vitripennis. Next base: position 191,629 of record NW_025776513.1, read on the forward strand.
TTCTACATTCGTCAATGTTTCTATAATTAAATTAAAGGAGCCATGTGTTTTGAATTACAATATACATGAGTTTTATAATTATTGTGTAATATTTTGAAAAGGTACAATAGAAAATATCAATAAGAAAGCATCATAGTAAACACTAAATTACATCAATAACTAATATCAAATATTAAAATCACCCATTTAATGTTTAAAATATTTTTGAAGCAATTCTTGAAAGGTAATATAGTTATTTAGAAATAAAAACAAGCACAAATTACTAATTATAATTAAAACATCACTATTAAACTATTTTAAAACAAGATAGAAGTGAGCCTCACCACGTGTCACCTACCACGATTCACTGGGCCAACAGTTCATTTCATTCTCGAGATTTCCTATGGGCAGATAAATTGATTCTTCATAAAAGACTTTCAACCAACCCGGTGAAGAAATTCTGCACCATCATGGAACAAATTCGTATCTATAATAAATGGAAATGGAAGTTATATCACAACTTAAAGTTACCTAGGTCATATTAAAAGACAGACTCATACACAGTTTCTTTACTAATTTATTAATTATATGATTAACTCTTGCTCAACAAAGTCATATACAACAAAAATTTAAAATGTTCCATAATATTCAGCAGAATCCCATGGAGTGACATGAAAATTATCGGATACCATGATTCTTATATAAATACGCGAAACGTTATGATACTTAAAGTAAGTCAGTTCGATCTCGAGATATTGTGCCGATAGACAAAAGGTAACTTCGCTTAGCTTCACAAATAATAGCCCTCGCTGATACTCAACCAATAAGGGTTTATTGTATAGAAATTGGAGAACTTTAATTTGACTTCAGTTACCTTCTTTTTTCAACTATATTTCACCTAAAATTATCAGGTAAAACGTAAACTGTCCTTCAATTACATAGTATAAAAATATCAGAAAAATTAGGTTTGATAAATATCTCGTATAATACGATTCTTCTTAGCTTTATTCATAATAACGTGGAAAATAACATTAACTGAGATCTAGTAAATCTGACTTAGATTTTTTGTACATATTCTTACTGTTTTGAAAAGAAGCAATAATAAATTAGAAAACTCTGTAAAAAAGTCTGTAAAATAGCAACGATTTTATCCCAAAACATTTCAAAATAATTTGTCTTGTCTTTGCTTTGCTTCTTTGCAAACAAAGAAAACTGAAACGGGCAATCAAAAAGAGTCAAACTGTGCGTTCAACGTTAAACATTTGACAAAGGAACATATTATTGAATTTAACAAATATATGTTCTTGAAGGAAGTCTTCTTATATTTCTGGGTGGCAATATTGCTTCTGTTATACACCGAGTTTAATTCAAATAAATTAGGAAACTGCAAGGTTTTATTTTAATTTTTTTATGGTTTTTATAACAATAAGTCTAACAATAGGAATATATTATATGAATATACAAATGAATGGGAGTGAGAGGTATTTTAAATTAAATGTCTTTTTAATTAAACATAAAAATATATTATATTATAATATTTTTCAATGTTAAAGTGAAATCTGTTCCAATGAAACTACTGAAATATGAATTAAGATTTGATATTATCTGAACTTAAAGAATATTTCAAATCATTTTAAATTTCAGATATCTGTAAAAACTTCAAAATTTGGAGAAAGCAATTAAAAAAGGTAATATATATTAATCCCCGTCTGCATAAAAAAACTAAATAAACAATAATTGATACTTGAAATAGGAACTTTGAGTCTAATTTCAAAATAAAATTATATTTTTGATTAAATTATACTTTATAGATAAACGATACATATATATATATATATATAATATATATATATATTTCAACAAAATTGGGTGATTAATATAAATAAGTTACATTAAACCGTAAATAAAAAAAGGGAATTTAAAATTTGTATTAGACAATGTGTTATAGATCCTGTCTCTGGACATTTTTTTTAATCTGTCATGTTAACTGTATTTTTTATTAAAGTTTTATCAATATATAGTCAAACAATTGAATTAATACTCTTATTGAACAAATATCAACAAATATGAAAACTCATGTTGATGAGTATATCACATTTTTAGGTCTCTGGGAAATATATCACTACCAAGATATGAAATTCGATGCTGCTCATGTTGAGAACCAAAACCAGCCTGTAGTGCTACATAACATAGAGGCGGCTACCATTGATTATCTCTTATTATAATCATAATATTAGGATAAAATTCGTAGTAGGAGAAACTCTCACTACCAAGTAGGAATCCTGGTTATAATCCTGTTGGAAGGTACGTATGTACAATCCCTACGAAAATGAATTGACTTGTGCAACTCTGAGTCCTTACTCAATAACCAATGGTGACCTTTTGTCCATATGATGATAGCAATACTCCATTGTGCCTATGCTGGAGGTCACAAACCTGTGACAAATCAATTTGAGATAGTTAACGGTTAGTTCTCTGCGAGTTAAAAGTAGTTAACTACTCTTAGAAGAAGACAGCCAACAAGATTGAGTAAATATATGAGTTATGTAAACTTTATAATTTTACACTATCATTATCGTTACATTGAATGGGTTTACCTGAAAACATATTACCGACAAACATGTTTTTATTGGTACAGTTCAAGCACTTTAGAGATAACGGTGGGTTCAAATGTGTAGGTAGTTTTTCTCCAAACACTTTTGGTGTAGAAATGTGTATTAAAGACACAGATAAGTGTAAATAAATCTATGGTCTTGTGCTAGAGATTAAAAAATAATGGCCCAGATGGAACGAGAGAGTGCTTAGAGAAATCTCCACGTTCAGGCATGGAGTCCCAAACACACATTTACAAGAGATTTATTGCACTGTAAAATTTTGTGAGGGTGGGGGTTTATTTCTCAAGTAATAATACTTTTATCACGAGTGCAACTTCAACTAATTATTCATATTATTCCAAGGAAGCAAAGTAATAAGTAATTTTGTCCATAATTATTCGGAATTCTTCCCAGATTTCCAACTCATCAAGGTTGACGAATGCTACTATAGATTCTTTTAGCACCTTTAAAGAAATCAGTAGGTTACTATATTAATATTATTATTAGCACATTTGGCGTGAAATGTCCTAATACACAATTATGCTATATTTCCAAACAAAATACATATTATTGTATTAAATTGACAAAGAATACGGAAATTATAACCTGAAAACATTCTCATTAGTTTTTTGTTATATTAAAAATAATGCATGTTATAGCTACTAACAATATATTGTAAGAAAGAAAATATTGTGCTTAATAATGTTGAATGCACTGGAAATCGCTGTTTTAAGTTGGTAAAATACTTCATTAGGATCCATAACATCTACATTCTAACGTGATATAAATGCACCTGCCATAAAATATATCTATAATAAATATGGAACTCCTCATCCCAGGCTATGTTACTGACAGTGAAACCCGTACTTAATGCGCGTGATAAATAGCTAGCCAACTAGCTGTTGGTCTGCTAGGGCCACCTTCAAAAATTATAAAAAGTCCGGCTCGTTTGTTAGTAAAACATTACTCTTGTACGTAAGGGTATTTAAAATATGTATAGGAGATTTCGGCACTAGTTGTAACAACTTAAATGTAACAATACTACTTAAGCTTTAGCTAATGGATAATACATATTTCGAGTTTGATTATTAATACACATGCAACAAAAATGCTTCTTTTGTTTCATGAAAGTTACTAATAATATAAGTACCCCCAAAAGTAATATTCTGTTTTCCATTCTTCTATTGCGCCAAAATCAGGGATAAATAATCCGTAATCCCTAGGTTTATCTGGAAATGGAGGAATTAGTAGGAATGGGCGTCTAATCCCTGCTCTACTTCATTGTGAGTGCTTCATTTCCTCTTCCAATCAATCGTCTTGCGCGAAACATACGAGATATACACATGCAGTAGTTGATAGTCCCTATCATATTTGATATACAAAATTGATCTTTTTCAATTTAATGCAAATAACAATCTCATTTTTGACAGACCCAATGACCCGTTACTTTTCTCAAGGGTACGATTCACCAGAATCCCAGAAGAAAACCTTAAACGTAAGCGTAAGTTAATATGCATAACAAATTAATTCTACTTATTAGTAGGGTACAATACGTGAAACAAAAGAAAGAGACGGAAATTTCAGACGTTTACTAATGCCTTCATTTTTTAATTATAAAATATAATAATATAATATTTGATTTGTTGCTATGTCATCCTAGATTATATTCGTGTTTAATAATTAGTTCCTCTAGTATCGCATTATAAGTGAAAATATTTATCAAAGTACCATAGAATTAGTTAGGGCTACGTTTCAATAAGTGTACCTTCAATATTTAAAAACTACATTTACAGTCCCGGGTCTATTTAGAAACCTTGCTTATAAATCATTTTAAAATTAAATATAATTATTATAAATATACATCTTTAAGTAATCAACTGTTTTAAAGGATGCGATACTGTTTATATTTTACAATCTTACCTACACAAGCCGTTCTCCAGAGCTACATATTCCAGTCTTGTACGCCAGTACACAACACAGAGAGGTGTTTATCACGTCATGCCCATAAAATTACCACCTGCGGTGTCTAGTGTACACAACGCATGCCTAATATAATTAATTAACAAAGAGATTAAATTGAAATAAAAATAAATACAAGCATTTATAACAAGAGAATATAAATTTCATTTTCCTACTTGCTTTTTTTCAGATTATAATTAATACAGAAAGAAATATTTTTAGTTTTTTTTATCGCATAAATTTTTATGCTGCTAGGCGATATTTCCAGTCTTTTTAAACCATCTCCTTTATACCATAATACATAAATTAAATAAGGGAGAATAGCTTTAGCCAAGTATCGCGAATTATATGCTTCTGTAACCTGCTTCCAAATTTATATTAAGTGAATTTTACCCACACCGTAACTGTACGAATATAAGTGACTTTGATATTCAGAAAATATAGCCTCAATACTCCACAGGCAGATGTGAATTACTCTATATTATGATTAAGTTGCCATGTCACTTAAGGGACAATTTGTATAACTTTATTAGCCAATAGTATTGCTGTTAAATGCATCGAGCTCATTACTAGTTTATGAAAGTTTATGAATTATGACGTGTGACTTACTCTTAGTTGCAAAAAACACAACAGTTATAATTTAAAAGAAATCTGATTTTATACCAGATCTAAAATGTATAGTTTGGTTCTAACATTTGTGACAATGAAGGAGGGGTAGCTCTTCTCATTGGAAATATCAATCTTCTATTATTTTACAAAATAAAACTCACAATTCTCCAATAAATATTGTATTTTACCACGAGGCCTTTCGACATCAAAGAGGCCATGATCAGGTGTGACAATACTTACATTGAATAGATAAGAGGTACATTTCTTATTTCTTTACGATATTTACCAAGATATAAAAAGGCAGGAAACGACAGACGTCCTCTAACTTCTCTTCAAACTTTAGTGTAATAAGAAAACAGTTTATTGCCGTTGATTTCTTTTAGAGGTACTTTATGGCAATTCAGTGTCCTCTTATATTGGATAAGTGTAGTGTGGGGAATGGTTGGGTCTTTCGAACTTTTACGTCTTTATTTTTTGTGGTTGATTTTATTGTCTAATGGTTACAATGAATTCTGTCTAAGCTATCTGGTGTTGAGTAAAAGATTGTATTAAGGCTTACATGTTCCAAAATAATTAAACACTAATTTAATTATTAAAATTTAGTTTTAGAAAATTGAAAACTTTCAAAATGGAGTACATGAAAACATGGTAATTAGATTGATATTTATAAACTTATAACAGAATACTAAGGAAAACAAGAAACGTAAATAATATGAGAATTCTAAAGTGTAGAAAATCAGACAGCAGATATAAGAGAATTAATTCTTTCGCCACCAAAAAGATTTCACTACAACGATTACATAGCTAAAATATAATAATAAAACTTCTAGCTTAGTATTCATAGACACAATTTATATTATATACAATATTTTGTGTTTATGTACGGAAAGGTTCAAGACTTTTAGATCTGTGTAGTTATGAATGAGTAATAAATTTATAAATCATAATATAAAACATCTTTCAATGCACCACTAAAACAAAACACCTGGTAATATTTTTTATTAAATCGTGACTCTCTGAATTGTTTTAAAAGATAACTCCTAAGATCTTATTTGAGATTAGGCAAATAAGAAAATTATGGGCAAGTGTCACTCGCCAAATAATTGAAGCTTTGTATCTTTTTATTGAAACTTAAAACATCTATTTTAATTCTATCCTCTTGCAACTCGAATTTGACTCCGCTTGCATTTTAAATCATTGTAACGTTTATTTATTACAGACTTACCTCTCTTGGGCTAGCATAGTCCTTTTATTTACTTTACTTAAGTTAAGTAAAGATCTATTATTTTTACTTTAGAATACGAACACTAATACTTTCACGACAATAAATTTAATTAAAATTCCAATTATTTAATTTACTGATTATAAATCTTTTCCAGTATTTTAATATGCTGAGTGTAGATGGAAAGAGTAGCGTGACAATGTTGGATCAGGAATTATTTATAGCTTTGACTTTAATGTCAACTTCACTGAGCTAGAGGCTGGAAACCCTCTGGAAAATATTTCAACACGCAGAGATAAGCTGTCAGGGACGCCGATGTGTGTAAAAACCTTTCCAGGCCGTTTACTGTAATTCAAAGTCTGCGAACCTTTAGAATACTTTAACAGTCTCAGTGCAGTGAAACGGGCGTGACAGATTAGTTTTACAGTCAAGTTTATTTTTACGAAAGTACCTGTACTACGATGTCTTAATTATATACATAAATTAAGAATCAATATCTTGTAAAAAACAGAATATCATAGATCAACACAAGTAATGTACGTGGTGTAAAATTTTAACTACTTATATTAAATTCTTCAAATCCAATAAAATCAAAGATATCCAAGATAGATTTTATTGTACGTATACTGCAGACAAATGTTAAAAAAGACCGAAAAATCATTCACAGTTCTAGCGATTTTTCTTATTTCATTGTAAATAGTTATGGTAGATTTACGTAGTCTTTGAACACTTTAAAATGCGAATGCACTTCTTACAAAAAAATAACTTTCGGTAATTTATATGAGGAATCACTTTAAGAAAACAAGTAAACAAGTTATGTGCCTAGTGGCAAAATTTATCATTATAATTACTAAGAATTGTTATTGAAGTTATAATGTGAAATCAAAATAAATGCTTATGATTTGAATATGTTTTACAAAATTTAATATCTATGAAATATATACGTGAGAAGCAGCCCTAATTTCTTTACTTTGGGTAGGTAACACATTCTTAGTTTCATTACTGAAAATTAAGTATGGGGGCACAACATAAATTATATTTATTGTATTAGTTGCATCCATAAATTATCACACATAATTAATTAAAATAACCGACAGGTGTATTACTTTTTTTCTTTCTTTAAAACGTTTAAATTATTTTAGGCTAGAAATCGTGTAACTTTTCGAAACATTTCAAAAGTTTTTACTGAAGCGCAATATCTTTCCTAACTATTTAAAGAATTTCAATGAGTTTTAGTCCTAAAGTGATGATTGTCCTTTTTTATATTGGTATTATAATTAAATAATACCAATATAATACCAGGTGAATACGATGTATATACCTGTTTCTGTTATTTTCCCAGGTATTGCGCCCAGCCATCCGTATGCTGCAATAAATTATTATTGATGTTGGGTGTTTATTAACAAACATATTAACAGAGACTAAATACCGAGAGTTTATCTGATAATTTGTAACAGCATTTATTCTGCTGACATCGCTTTCAGTCCTTTAAAAATTTGTCACGGTAAAATTCGGAATGTCGAACAACACTATGCACATCCATTAGATGTTTAGCTTGTTCAGTCACATCAAATCATGTAACTCACCGTTGTATATGCATTTTGAAAAAAGATGCTACCTCTAAAATTCACTTCCGCTTACCAAGGAATCTACCTATCAATTGTCCTAGATAAATATCTGCTCTCTTCTACTGGAAATTAACAAAACAGGAACTGTGTGTAAATATTGTTGTATGAATGAAATAAAAACGTAATCTACAAGGCGCTACAACGCTACCTTAATATACCAATACCCATAAATCTAAGAAATAAAATGTAGCAAAGACTTAGAGACGTCGTGGATTTTTCACCCACAGTCATGCTGACCTGGTATAGTCTCCTTCAATGCCTTACAGCATTTGTCCGCTTTAGGGTGGAGGTAACCGAACCGTAAAGCTTAAGTTGATCCCGACCGTTTAAGTATATAGCTCTTTTGGAATTAAGAAAGTGTTCCTCGAAAGAGATTTCTTTTTCTGTTTGTACTTTTGCATAAAACATATTTAGTTAAAATAACATAGCAGGCAAGCTTATAATATAATAACTTTATTTAGCTAATAATAATAAGTTTTCTATGACCTTAAATTTGAATGAAATATTTTTAAAACTGTCTAATAGTTTGATATGAAGAACCTGTACAATGTATTTAGTTATATTTCAGTATCGGTATTTGTATGTTAATGTGTTAATATTAGCGATTTGCAAAAAATAGAAAGGTTTGTAATGACAGAAGTTGCGTCAGACCACCACAGTTAGAATAAATGGTTGGAAAGTATAAGAGCAGTATTGTGGACAAACCTTAGTAAAATATATATTTGATCTAGTCTATGTTTTGAAACATACTTGACAAATAAAACAGAAATTGTCGGGATTAGCTGCAAAAAAACCCTAAGAGAGATAAAGTACAGTATACAGCCGCGTTGTCTGCATGAGTGTTTTGTGTCAAACCTGGCACGTACACTACACTCGGACTATTTGTGTTTCGTAATGAATCACTCAACGTTGGCGAGACAATGTCACTTTGAATAATTGTGTGTCTCTCGTATGGTTTACCCCTTTATTTGTTTGTTGTGACTCATGGACTATGCCAAAATTAACGCCTCGCATCGTATCATAGCTTTTGTGTTAACCGTTGTCACAATTTTTATTTAAAAATGTAGTGAATTGCCGAAACCCTTAAACAGAGAGACTTATAAAGGACTTATCATAAATAAAGTTTATAAATGTGTATGAACATTTTTTTTAAATAATTACTCAAAACATACAATTTAGAGAAAAACGTTAATTTATAAAATCGTACAAGAAATCAAACGGCATGGTTTTTTAGTGAATTCAAATGAAAATAACCAAAATAATGCAAACCTTTCAACATATTTTAATGTACGTAAAGCTTGAATTACGAGATCAAACATAAAATTGTACTCATAAACTTATTTGATGATCATAACATGATTGATCTCGGTAAATGGTTACAGAACGTAAAACTTTCACATTCCCTTACATTTAACAGTACTTGTGTAACAAATAACTTAGATTATTTCAGCATTCCATGACTAGTTATAGAATAGCTGAACAAATTTCAGTAAACATTTTTACTGAGAATAAAGGAATCCAAAAATTCGATTCCTTTATCGTACTCGTAAATTGTGTTCAAGACTTGCATCCTGTACAGTGACATCACGTGTACTACACTCCAAACAGCTTTTGGGTATGTTTAAATGCTTTCCTTTTCCTTCTTTTTATGTTTCTGTTCTTTATTTAGTAAGCATTAATACCTCTCACACACCTGACGAGAGAATAGATTCCAATCCTTAAACGTTTCGTTATACTTTTGGTAACGTATTTAACAACAAATGTCCAAAATCCTGTTATCCCTTCTTGTGTTTGTGTTATTAAATTATAATGTTACACATTTTAACTCTGAGTATGCTAAACCAAAAGAAAATTTGTGTATGACCTTTGGGTAGTAGCCTATAGGGGTTTTTGATTTTGACATATATATTATAACAAGCAGTTTGAGTTGATATATATGTATATATACACTCCTGGTTTCTTGCAGGCCATATTTTCACCTTAGCTACCTTGTTAAAAATACGTTTTTTCCTTAGGTTGTCCAATGTACACACGGCGATGAGGTTTAAATTTTTGAATGTCTTATAAAATATTTAAGTTTCATCAGTTATGGATAGAAGCAGATGCCATTTCTTTTCTTTAAGCTTTTTATAATGTTTGCATAGAGAATGTTATTAAAAAATCTCATTTGCTATGTACTAATTAATAAAAAGAAGGGTTTTTTAAAAGTCATTGGAGCGGAGGCCGAAGGAATTTTCAAATAGGAATAAGCCTTTTTGCTAATCAGTAACAATAACAATGTCAATGTAAAACTGCAATACAATCAATCCAGTAGTTTTAAAGTAATTGAGTAAGGCACTCATGAAATCCAGACAGGCACCAATAGAAATTTATAGAATAACATACACTTTACACTTTTTATGTAAGAGGCTGTTTATGTCAAGAGCTTAGTAATCAAGGAGTGTTAGTCACAAATGTTTAGCACAAATTTTCAAATTTTTAGCGGTAAATTTAAATTTCTAACCGCTAAACATTTGAAAATTGGAATTATCCAACACGGTGTGTCAATTTTACTTTCTGAAACATGGCAAACTTGAGTAAAAACACCACTTCAGTGGTTAAAAATTGTGGTTCAACTTTGGAAAAAGTATCATCAGAAAATTATTAATATGAAATATCTTACAATGTAACATGGCTAAAGCCAATCAATCCAGTAGTTTTAAAGTAATTGAGTAAGGCACTCATGAAATCCAGACAGGCACCAATAGAAATTTATAGAATAACATACACTTTACACTTTTTAAGTAAGAGGCTGTTTATGTCAAGAGCTTAGTAATCAAGTAGTGTTAGTCACAAATGTTTAGCACAAATTTTCAAATGTTTAGCGGTAAATTTTAAATTTCTAACCGCTAAACATTTGAAAATTGGAATTATCCAACACGGTGTGTCAATTTTACTTTCTGAAACATGGCAAACTTGAGTAAAAACACCACTTCAGTGGTTAAAAATTGTGTGGTTCAAGAACTTTGGAAAAAGTATCATCAGAAAATTATTAATATGAAATATCTTACAATGTAACATGGCTAAAGTATCTGACTTCTCTAGTTGTTTCCTGGTTGTTAGACTATGGTTATTGACTCAGTCTCCACAACTTCGAAATCCGCAGCACAAAATACCTCTTACTTGAATATATAACATTTACTTCAATGTACATCCAGGAATAAGACACAAAGCTTTAAATTTTAGGCGTATAGTTTAGTGTCCAATAAAACATATTAGGACAATAACATAAATTTTAAGTTGTATTTGGATAGATTTCATTATTTAAAATACTCATATTAATATTAAATGGGGTTATAAATAATGTTGAGTACGGAATTGCATGAAATTATATTATATTATATTATATAAAATAATAGTTAGTTACGAGTATTTATGCATTGGAGTAATTAATTGAAGCAGTTAAGAGAATTGCTAAGAAATTATTTTGTTTTCCTTAAATAAAAGCTCAATTGAAATAATTTTCTTCCTTTTCTCTCTTTCTTGCTTATATAATGTCTTTAGAAACTAATTTTTATTACCGCTCTCTAAAGCTACTTTAAAATGGAAGTTTAGGAACTGCTAGCAGACTTGGCTGTGTGATGTTTACATCACACGGGTGTTAGTAAAATGTGTTAAATAACTAGAGCTAGACGTATAATTATTACACTCAAAATTAGAATACGTTGGTTGATAAGATTACAGTCAACAAGAATAGGATGCCTTTTAGTTTGGTATACTTCTACTCTCCAATAAATTTAAAATGAAATAAAGTGGTTAACGGTGTACTAATTGTAAGTTTCGACTTTGAAATAAATTTAAAAATTATTTTAGAGTTTATTGTCCTAATTATTTTAAATATTGTTTTTATATAATAAATAAACGCACACACTTTCGTAAGTATCATGCTATATCTTGTGTTCTAAACTGATTAATAAAAAAAGTAGATAGGTAGATAAAGATTGGTCCTTTTATATATATATATATATATATATATATATATATATATATATATAAGTAGATAGTAATATGGGGTTCCTGGCGCACTTTCGGAGCCGACCGAAAAGCAATGTAAAATACTGTTCAATGTACCATAAAGGAAGCTGAGAAATAAACACAGCAAATCTCAATGAAAAATTAACCGAATCTACAGTCGTTCGTCTCCAAAAGCGATCGGTACATTACTATCTACTCTGTGGAATGAAAAATTAACCGAATCTGAGCTTCTACTTTCTTAAGCTGTGCTTTGTAAAATGTTGTCAAATCTGCTACGAATAAAGGATTTATCTTAATAAAAATTTAATCAATTTAAAACATTTTTACTAAAAACATACTGTACTTTAATAAAAAACTTTTCTACTAAATAAACAACATGAACTCACCAAGCTCTCTTCAGTTTCTAGCATTTCAAAAACTTACAAAGAAAGACAATTTTAACGAGTTCAACGAATTACCAAAACATTTTAAAGAACAGTTGATACTTTCCTTAAATGATACAGAATTCAAAGAACTTGTAAAGTCTTTTGCAGAAAAAACGTGTAATGGAGTGTTTTACTATCGGCAAAAAACTAAAAAAGTAAGGGATTACATATTTAATATAATTACGAAAGATATTGAAAAGAAAGTAAAAAATAAACAAACAGAGAATTTTCATCATTTTTTTATGACATTTTTCCCATATTATACGTTCTTTCAAGATAATCAAGACTTAATTGATGAATTTCTTAGGAATTTTTGTGAGTATCAAGATTTATCAACACAATTCATTAAAGAGCATTATAGAATTTTTCTTATAGAATATAGGCACATTTTGTGTGAAACAAAAGGTATTACTGTAGATAATATTCCATGTGATTCCTATGAAGAAAGACACCAACTATGGTTATCAAAACAGTACTATGGACGTGGGGAGGGACTGCAAGTTTTAGAGTTAAGACTTTATTCTACAAAGTTAATTGTTATAATTTCTTTATCTTTAATAGTCTTCTTTCCAGTAACAATCAAGTGTAATTTTTTCATTTTTGTTTAATTCTTTAATCTTTTTTCATCCAAAACAGTCAAAAGTCTGTTCGGTAAGTGTACTTTATAATCTTCCAACTCAGCAATTATTGTAAACCCGAATTTATCTTTCATTTTCTCCAAATTCAAGATTCTATGTTTCTTCCTTTCTTCCAATTCATTTAACTTCTTATACTCTTTAAACTTACATTCTCCAATATCATTTAACTCTTTCAAGAACTCCATTTAAATAGAAAAAATTCAAAGTCAAAAAGTGCAAAACCATTTCTCGGTCGACCTTTTCTCCTCCCTCTGTCTCTTTCTCTCTCCCTCTCTTTTTATGCCTATGACACGATCACTTCTGCCGTTTATAGGCTAGGATCTATATTCAGGCTAGAGAGAGAGAGAAGAGCGAGATACGGATAGAGAAATGGTTCCGGAATACGATCTGACTACTTCTGAACTTGGTGTTTCTCCGCTATGGCCACTCGCATTGAAACAGTTCAGAAGTAAACTTCCTAACCGACCAAACCGAATTCGCGGACATATATACTCAGCAACACAATACAACAGCCCATCGAGAAGTAAAAATTTAAGAAATTAATTTAAAATATAATTTGAAAATATTACAAGTAACAAAATGTACGCATATTTAAAATAGGTAAAATTATCTAACATTTTGAAAAAGAAAATGTTATAATAGTAAACGGGAACACAATTTTTATTCTTAAAAGCAAATCTGCATTACCGACATTTTAGTTCCGAAAGATTGCGCTGTGTGTATCAATGATAGTCGAGGTGTGCTACTACAGACCGACCATCACGATAATCGCTTCGCCTGCGTCATATCCGTAGTGATATCACGCCGTGAGAGGCGCAATCGTTGGTTTACAAGCACCATTTAGTTAAATAAATTTTTCTATCTAAATGGAGCGCGATAAAATATCATGTCCGTTCTCCAAAATAGAAATTTTAAGAAAAAACTATGATCGCCATTATAATTCTAAAAGTCATGAAAAAAGCAAGCAAATTTACAATAATGAACTAAATTATTTAAGACAGTGGGCTAGAGAAAATAAAATTGCCGATCACGAAAACATGTTTAATATTGAGAAATTACGTGAATTAAAGAGAAATTTCAAAGTTGAAAAGAAAAATCTCGACCTATTTAATGATGAAAAACTTCATTCAATAGCTGAAAAGTTGGCTATCGGTACTAACGATAAAACCAAGTCTGAAATGATCGAAGAAATTTACAAAACTCTTAAAGTAAAATCCGAAAATATCATTGATGTAGAAGTTTTATCCTCAATACACGGTCTTTTCAAGCAATACATTTTAACAAACTTGAAACGACAATTCCATGTCAATTTACAAATATCTTTCAATTATGCGGTCAGAAATTAAAAGTTTAATCGAGAAATTTCAAGAAAATGTTAAAAATATGAAGGGCTATCTCTCTTTGGAATGTGAATACGAACGAACTTTAGTGAACGGTGAACCACAAACTTGTCCTATGTATTTTACTATAAAAGCGGATGAAATCTTCGATGTGAACGACTTTATTACTAAGCAATTTAATAAATTAACACATCGAGAACAGACAAATCATCCAAATAAGGGTTCTGGATGGACATTTAAAAGCTGCAAACAACTAGTTTTGAGCCTTAACAAACACGAAATGATGAACGCAGGATCATATATCGATTTGCCAAAGAAAATCAAAGATAAAAAAGCTTGTATAAATATCAAAAATAAAGATGATTATTGCTTTATTTATTCTATCCGATGTGCTATTGAAAAACCCGAAAGAGACTGCGAAAGATCAAAACAATATGAAAAATTTGTAAATGACGAGATATTTTCAGGTTTCGAGTATCCAATGTCCTTAAAAGATATACAATTATTTGAGAAACGAAGTTACAATTCCAAGTACAAATATCCAAAAATGTCTATCAATGTCTACAGTTTTGATGAAAGTATTAAGGTTGTTCCGTTACAAAATTTCTGAAAAATATGATGCAGAATTAAATATTGATCTACTGTATGTAAAACAAGAAGACAAATCTCATTATGTGTTGATAACAGATTTAAATAAGCTTGTTTCTTCTCAGTTACCTAAACACGAACATAAAAAATTGCTATGTAGAAGATGTTTAAGCCATTTCTACAAATCTGGAGATTTAACAGATCATTTAGAGAAATTTGCAAGCAACATGAAGTATGCAAACCTATTATGCCATTTCCAGGTCAAACAACTAAATTTACTAATTATCAAAAGAAGTTTAGCCATCCGTACGTTATTTATATGGATTTTGAGAGCATATTAGAAAAGATTCCGACATGCAAGAACAATCCACAAAGATCGACTACAACCAAGATTCAGAAGCACATTCCTTATGGTTTTACTCTATATTTAGTGTCGAATGTGACCAATCGCATGTACAAACCGATATGTTATCGTGCCAAAAATGAAGAAGATTTGAAAAACGTCCCGACAAAATTGTTTGAAGAACTCAATAAATTATCGAAATACATAGCGAAAAAATATAATTCTAAGAACATGAAACCTATGAAATTGACAGAAGAAGAAGAAATTTCGTATCAAAATTCAAACGTTTGTCATATCTGTGAATGGTCTGCTTATGATGTTGGGTCAATTCAGTATGGTTTTACTCCTGATAGTTGGAAAGATAAGAGTTATAATAAAGTGAGAGATCATTGTCATTTAACCGGCAAGTTTCGAGGCGCAGCTCATGCATGTTGCAATCTAAATTTGAAATTTCCTCAGAATATTCCCGTTTTCTGCCACAATATGTCAAATTACGATACTCATTTGTACATAAAAGAATTGGCTAAACAATATGGAAATGTTGATTTGATTGCAAACAACCGATGAAAAAATATATAAATTATTCTGTAAATTCTGGATATGGCTATGAATTCGAAGGTGATAAGCCAAGAAAATTCATCAAGTTTTCGTTTGTAGACACGTTCAGATTCATGGCCTCGTCTATAGAAAAGTTAGCTAAAAATCTAAAGAGAGAAGACTTCAAACATACAAATCATTTTTATACAAGATGGACTGAATGAGATAATAGAAAGACAGCCAAATGACGACGACGAGATTTTTAAAATTCTATCTGGAAAAGGAATATTTCCCTATGAATTTATCGACAGTATTGAAAAACTTGATTACACAGAAGAATTGAGAATTCAAGATTTCTATTCACTTTTGACAGATGAGAGCATATCTGAGAAAGATTTTCAACACTACTTAAATGTTTGGAACAAATTAAAAGAGAAAAATCTTGGAAATTACTCTGATTTGTACAATATCCAAGATGTTTTATTGCTTGCTGATATCTTTGAAAATTTTAGGAATATTTGTTTGAATTGCTATAAGCTTGATCCAGCACACTATCTAACAGCTCCCAGTCTTGCATGGGATGCTATGTTAAAATTAACGAAGATAGAATTACAATTAATTAGTGATTATAATATGTATTTGATGATCGAAAAAGGTATTCGCGGAGGCATTTTTCAGTGTATTAAACGATATGTGAAAGCAAATAACAAATATTTAAAAGATTTTGATAAGACAAAGCCCGAAAACTATTTACTCTATCTCGATGCTAATAACCTTTATGGGTATATGGCCTCATGCAAAGTTTACCATACGGCGATATCAAGTGGATGGATCCTAAAACGTATACAAAAGAAGAGTGGCAAGAAACAATTTTAGAACTCACTGGCGACGAAGATTATGGCTATATTCTCGAAGTCGATCTTGGATATCCAACAAATTTACACGAACATCACAAGGATTTACCTCTTGCTCCAGAACATTTTAAAAACAAACTTTGCACAACTCTACTGGATAAAACTGAATACGTTGTTCATTCGAGAAATTTGAAGTTCTATTTGGAACAAGGTATGATTTTGAAACATGTGAATAGAGTTATTGCATTCGATCAGAAGCCTTTTATGAAAGAATACATTGATTTTTAACACAAACATGAGAACCAAAGCTACAAGCGACTTTGAAAAGGACTTTTATAAGCTGATGAACAACTCAGTTTTTGGAAAATCTATGGAAAATGTGAGAAACAGATGTGATATTAAGCTTGGAAATGAAGAATTTTCAATGAAACAAGCTAAGAAAACAAATTTCAAATGCTTTAACATCTTTGACGACAACTGTATAGCGAGTCACATGTACAAACAAAAGGTTATTAAATTTAACAAACCGATTTACATAGGATTTTCAGTTCTCGACCTCTCAAAATTGCTAATGTACGAGTTTTATTACAACAAATTAAAGAAGTTTGATCCAGATTTGAATCTGTGTTACATGGATACAGACAGTTATTTTCTAGAATTGAAACGAGATCCTTTTAAAATTATTAAAGAAAATATAGATGACTTTGATACAAGTGATTATCCAAAAGATCATGAATGTTTCACTACTAAAAATAAGAAGGTAATAGGGAAATTCAAAGATGAGTTAAATAGCGAAGTTTTAGAAGAATTTTGTGGTTTAAGGTCTAAGATGTACTCGTACAAATATCTAGATAAAAACCCAGTTAGGTGTAAAGGAATTAAGAGAAGCGTTGTAAATAAAACAATAAATATCGAAAACTTGAAGAAATGTTTGTTCGAAGATAAAGAAGAATTTAGGGAGATGACAGTCATCAAAAGTTATAAACATGAGTTGTACACTGTTACCATAAACAAGCTGGCACTGAACGCTAAAGATGATAAGAGAATTGTCCTAGAAAATAAGATCGATACAGTACCGTATGGCTATAAAACAGATATTTTAGAAGAGTTAAACAAACTTGGAAACTTTGATATGTAAATGGAAGATGATTTAATTCACTGTCCACAAGTAAGTGTAAAAAGAAAACGAAAAATATAGATTCAAAAATCGTTCATACTCAAAATGGATTGTATAGAATTGCTGCAAAATGTTCAAAATGTAAGACAAACAAGAGTAAGTTTATAAAGAATCCAAATCCAAAAACCTGTTAAGCAAGAATTGAAGACTAAAGATGAGATAGAGATTGAAGCTCGAGAAATTCATGCACCAGTACGAAAAAAGTTTAAAAAGAGAAAAATTATAACATTAGGAATTGACGATTTATGGGCAGCAGATTTAGTTATAATGTCTAACTATTCAGATCAAAATGATGGATTTAAGTATATGTTAAATGTTATTGATACTTTCTCAAAATATGCTTGGTCAAGAGCTATCAAAAGAAAAAACGGCAAGGATATTTCAAAAGCTTTCGAAGATATAGTAAAAGATGCCATAAGGATCAATCACAAACCTCCTAACCTACTTCATACAGATAAGGGTTTAGAGTTTAAAAATAAAGAATTTAACGATGTTTTGAGGAAATACAACATTAAGATTTATCATACTGAAAACGAAGAGAAATCAAGTATTGTAGAGAGATATAACAGAACTCAAAATGAGAGAATGAAAGTAATTTTTGAGATTAATAAAAACTTTAAATGGATCGATATTCTTCAAAAAATCGTAAACAATTATAACGATACAGTTCACAGCACAATCAAAATGAAACCGAAAGACGTAGATAAGGATGCAGAAAAGGAGTTATTAGAGACAGTTTTCAAGTATGTTCCACCTGAAATTTCACACGAAAACTAAATTTAAAGTCAATGATCATGTAAGAATTGTTAGTAAAAAACAAACATTTTCGAACAAATATAAGAACAATTGGTCAAGAGAAATCTTTGTGATTTATCAAATTAATAACACAGATCCTGTAACTTATAGTATAAAAGATTTAAATAATGAAGAAATAACCGGAAAGTTTTATGAATATGAATTGAAGAAGTCAAAACTGTAATATAAATTTTCTATATATAAATGGCGCATCAAAAGAAATGTACAAAGTGCAAAGAATTTAAAGATTTAAATGAATTTTATAAAGATAAAAATAGGAAAGATGGAATGCATTATAATTGCAAAGATTGTGAAAGGGAATATCATAAAGAATTATATGATAAAATAGAAAAATTAACTTTGGAAGATAAAGAATGTCCTTAAATGTAAAGAAACTAAAAAAAATTTCAGAGTTTAATAGTGATCACTATAGTAGAGATAAGAAAGACTCATATTGTAAAGATTGTGTAAAGAAGAATCTTCATAGGTTATATTATGAAGATACTCAATGTGAATGTGGAAGAACTATAAAATGGTTAAATAATTATCAAAAACATTTACAAACAAAATATCATAATTCAAGAGTTTAAACATTTTCATTGTGTAATAATTTTTTCTATTTTAAATGGAGTCTCAAAAGAAATGTACAAAGTGTCAAGAAGAGAATAGAAAAAGACTGTTATTGTAAGGAATTATATGATAAAATGAACAAATTAACTTTAGAAGAGAAAAAGTGTTACTTTTGTAAAGAAATTAAAAATATTTCTGAATTTAATAACTGGCAGTATAGTAAAGATAGAAAAGATGCTTTTTGCAAAGATTGTGCTAAAAAAATTTTTCAGCGAAAGTTATAAAAACGAAATGCCTTGTGAATATGAAAAAAAAATTCTACGATGGTTTACCTAGTTATGCTAAACATTTACAAACAAAATATAATAAATCGAGAGTTTTTAGTAAAATTTAGAAACATTTTTCATCGTGTAATTTAGATATTCTATAAATCAGTCGAGATTCTGCCATATTTGTAGTAAAATGATTTCCGTTGTATAAAATATTCAAAGATTCTTTCATTTGGTTATACAGATTGATAGAATTTGGTTCGTCATCAATGAACAAAATCTCTAATTAAGGATAATTTATTTTTAGATGTTTTAATCGGTTTGGTATTTCTCGTTTCTGAGCTCTGATAACGTAATAAGGCCATTCCCACATGTGATTCTTCTTAATTAACACAAAAACATGGTGTTTTTTCTTATCAAAATCTTTACATACCATATCTCTCTTCATTAATTCCATTCGCAATTCTTGATTCTCTATTTTCAATGATTTCATTTCATCTTTAATTTGTAACTGTTTTATTTCATCTTTTAACTGCTTATTTTCGTTTTCAAGTTTGTACTCGCCATATTTTCTAATACTCGGTAAAACTTCTTTTGTAACCCAATTTTTGAAGATTTTTGCCTCTTTTTTATGTGATCTCAAAGTTAAAGAATAAAGTCCAGATTCATTGATAAAAACAGTGTCAGGATGAAGATTGTTAAGGGGCCATTCGAATAGCCCTTGTTTTTTAAGTAAAAATATTGAATTTTGTCATCATCTTTAACATTTAATTTAATTGCGTTTTTTGTTTTTTCATAACCTAATATTTCACAAATATCTTTAGCCTTAAACCAGATTACATTGTTTTCGTCTACAATCGTTACAATGTCTTTATTATTGAATGTAAGTTGATTATTGAGTAGGTCTACAACTGACTCCATTTAGATAGAAAAGAAATTTAACTAGTAATTTGTATTTCGAGAATAAAGGCCCAGATTCATTAACGAAAATAGTGTCAGGATGAAGATTTTGAAAGGGTCTATGGCATAGACTCTTGTAATTTATATATTTAAAGGCTATTTTCTCGTCATTATCAATATTATTTATGATAGCTTGTCTAGTATTTTCATATTCTAACACCTCTGCAACATCTTTCGCCTTAAACCAAAATTCATTATTTTCGTCAACAATTGTAAAGATATGTTTGCTTTTAAATCTAAGTTGATTATTGAGCAGGTCTACAACTGACTCCATTTAATTAGTAATTTTTATTTTGAGAATAAAGCCCAGATTCATAAACGAAAACAGTGTTTTTTTGAAAGTTTGAAGGCGGGGGGCGAATCACCCCTACCTTCAGAATGTGTGTTTTCGAAGCTTTTTTTATATTTTGGGGTCCATTTTATTCCTTTTTCAATCTTAAATATATTGTTGTTTTACTCTCATTATTTAATAAATTTCCCTCAGAGTCTTGTATAGTTAGAGCGATTTTTTGAATTCTTTTAATATTTTTTCTAATTGGAATATAATCGATTTCATTCGGTTTTTCACTGATTTTTGATCCATAAGCAACATTTGGGAAAAAAGTGTACAAAATTTCCGATTCTTTGTGTAAATGTTCGGTATGATTTTCAAAACTAGGTTCAACGAGATTACAATGTACTTCAATTACATCGAACGGTCTAAATTTTGGCGTTTTATTTCCTAAATATACCTGATTTGGCTCAATAGTTTCTTGAACAAACCCTAACAATTCTACAATAATTGCTGAAAACATTATTCTTACTGGTGATTTTATTTGAATTTTATTAGAGAGATAATTTTTTTGCATTTCAAACTTGTTTTCGTCAAAGTTTAAAGATTTATCTGATTGTTTGAATGTTTTCAGATAATTTTTAAGGGAATTTTTTATTTGATCGAAAGTATAATATCCTTTGTTTAAACCATAATATTTTGTTACGTTCTTCTCACTAAATCCTATACAATAAGGAGAACTTTCACTAATATTTATTACAAAATTGTCAGAATAAAAGCCGCTTAAACCGATAAAATAATTTGATTCTTCCTCTAAGTGTATAGGATGTTCCAAGTTTTAAAAATAATTGAGAGCTTTCTGAAGTCAACTTGAACAGCTTCATTTTCGCAAGCGTTGCTTCAAGATGAAAATCTTCTATTTAAATGGAGAAATTTTTAAAGCAAAAAGATCAGATAAAACTTCAAACGTTTGAAGAAAATAAGAAAGATCAACCAATCAGATTGTTAATTGTTGGTTCAAGTGGATGTGGAAAAACAACTTTATTATTGAATTTTATCTACAATAGGTTGATTCCTTATTCCAATTTGTATGTTTTTAGTAAATCTTTAGAACAAGACGCCTATAAAAAATTACAAGAAAGATTTGAAAACATTGAGAAGAACTTAAGTAAGAAAATATCATATTTTTATAATGCCTCTGAGAAACATAGTTCCATTAAGCGAGTGTAAACCAAATTCTTTAATCGTTTTCGATGATTGTATTTTAGAAAATCAAGACGTTATTAAGGAATATTTCGTAATGTCTCGTCACAAAAACATATCTTGTATCTATCTTTCCCAATGCTTTTCAAAGGTTGATAAACAAGTTATTAGAAATAATTTGAATATGTTGTGTGTTTTTAAGCAAGACGATCACTATTCGAGAAAGATTTACAACAATTATGTGGGATCTGATATGAGTTTTAACCACTTTATTGAGTTATGTGATAAAATTTGGAAGGAAGACTACGGATTTTTAACAATTAATCTAACTTTGAAGCCAAAAAATGGTAAATATTTGAATAAATTTTCCAATATAAACGTGTGATCAATCTAGTTGTTTTCATGTTTTTACGTTCACGTTTACGTTTCGTGTTCTCGTTTTTTACGTTCCACGTTCACGTTTTACGTTTCACGTTCACGTTTTACGTTCCACGTTTCGTGTTCTCGTTTCGTGTTCACGTTTTCACGTTCCACGTTCACGTTCACGTTTTACGTTCCGTGTTCACGTTTCGTGTTCTCGTTTTCACGTTTCGTGTTCACGTTTCCACGTTCCACGTTTACGTTTCAAAATTTTCCTAAATAAATGGCGAACGTAACTTCAGAAGAAGCAAAAAAAACTTGATCAAATAGAAAAGAAATTAATCAAAGAATTTAAAGAACAGATTCGAATTGATGAAAAAGAACAAGAATTTATTCAAAAAATTAATCAACCTGTAACATCTGCAATAAAAAATTTTGAGGGCAAAATTGAAAATGTTTTAAGCGATAATCAAAATTTAATGAATTTGGTTCCAGTTGTACGACAATTTGCTGATATTTCGATACCAGAATCTGAGTTTGAATTGCCAAAATTACCATCTTCAACACCATTTAGACCTCGAATCATTGAAGACTCTACCATAGTTGAACCAATAAGTCCTGGAACAACGGATATAATAATTGGTGAAATTGGTAAAAAATTTCTTCCTAGAGCAAAGGATGATAAATTTGGTTTGTATTGGGACAGAAAAAAGAAAAGTTTTATGATTGGAAATTTGCCCGTGAATTTTGAGCATAATGATATCATTATTAATGAAAAAACATATGAAGGAACTCAAGGTTTATGGAGATTATTAACAGGCACTGATGTTCCAAAAGACGGTTTATATTCTGAAGAAGACTTGAAAAAGTATACTGAAATTTTATGGAAATCTGATTCAATTTACAAAAATAATGATCCATCAACTAAGAAACCAAAGTCAAGTAAAGGTAAAAAATATCTCAATTTGATTAAACCAATTTGGGAAAAAAGAATCGAAGGATCAGGTGTGAGAAAATACAGTGATAATAAGATTGAATACAGATATATCGACGATTTGACAAAACTCGATGGAATTATTAATTATATTTATGCTCAAGAAAAGGCTGGAAACAACAATTTTTTGAACGAAAAGAAAGCGATTAAAGATTTTATTTCGAACAAACTTGATGAAATGATTGAAAAACCTGATGGAATTAAATATTTAAAACGAGTTTTGCCGGCAATAAGTTCATCTATGATTGAGGGTAGTGGACTTTTGAATGATTTTATCAACAATTTACCTTTTGAATTACACGTACCAACTTATCAGTATCTGGGGCCTGGCACAAAACTCGAAAAAAGACTAAAAAGAGGAGATACTGGTATAAATAAATTAGATCAAGCTGCTATGGAACACGATATTTTTTATGCAAAACATAGAGACACAAATTCCAGACATATCGCAGATAAAGTTTTGCAAGATAAGGCAATGGATAGATTTTTATCAAAAGATGCTAGTTTAGGTGAAAGATTTGTTGCGCTTCCAACAGCTGGAGCAATGTTTTTGAAGAGAAAACTAGGAATGGGAATCGAAGAGAACTTGAAATTTTAACTATATAAATGGAGGTGAATGTAAATTTCAGCAAAAATCAGAAAGAAAAAATAAAATCCGCTTTTAAGAAGAAAATACCCGTTAGTATTCAATTTAAAATAGATCAACTAAACAATGGCGAAGATAAGATATTTTTAACAAATAGACAATACAATAAACTCGAAAAACATAAGAAAAACAATAAAGGAACCAGAATAGAATTTTCTTATAATCAGTTGAAAGAACTTAAAAATGGTGGACTTTTTAAAGATTTATTAGATTTTGGAGAAAATATTCCAGTTGTTAAAAATGTTGTTCCTTATGTTCGTAAAGCTGCTCCAATCGTTAAAAAGGATGTGATTCCTATTGTTCGAAACATTTTAAATTGGTTAGATAAAGAGTTGGAAGATGTTACAGGATCTGGATTAGATGAAAAAACTTTGAATTACGTGAAATCAAACATCGGAAAAAAAATTTGAACCCTTAACATTCGGAGAATTGGAAGAAATCTGCAAAAACATTAAACATTTTAGAGGAATTTTTATGCGCGATACATTACCTGAAAAAGTTAAGAAATTTGAATGTGGAATTGGTGAATTTAGACTCGATTATGGGAAGTGGAACGCATTGGGTTTGTTATTATAAGAATGATAAGAATGCCTGTTATTTTGATTCGTATGGAAGAATTGAGGACAAACCGCCGATAGAATTGATCAAATATTTGAAAAAATCAAGCGTCTACTACAATGACCCTCAGATTTCAAGACTATAACGATCCCCCAATTTGTGGACATTTGTGTATTTTTGTTTTGAATGAACTGAGTAATGGTAAAGATTTTAAAGAAGTTGTTAACAAATTATTGCTTAATAAATATGGATTCACAAAATATTTTTGACGTATTTGGAACACAAATTATTCAAAATGTAGATAATAGTTTGAATTTTGATAGTTTGAGAAATGAGTTTGATAACAAGTTAGAAAATTTATTACAAAACCTTCCAGATTCAGATACGTTTGCTGTCGAGATTGAAGATTTTAAAGCAGAATATGATAACAAACTTGCAAATTTCATGAGTTCAAATGAAGTTGCTGATAAAATAAAAACATTGGAAAAAGAAGTTGATGATGGTGTAAAAAAATTATTTACCAATTTAATGTCTCATATCGAAAAAGCTGATAAAATTACTGAAGCGATCAAAGTTGAAAAGAATTATGTTAGTTTGGCTAATAAGAAAAGAATTGTCGGTGTTCGACCTGGTATTGACAAACATGATGTTGTTGTTAAAGAACAAAATTTTAAAACCTCTAAAATTATCAGAAAACATCGATATTGTTGATTTACATGATCCGAATGTTAAAAATGCCTTAGATTTTAAAGGAAAAAGAATTAGCGGTGTTAGTAAAGGAATTAATCCATTTGATGTTGTTGTAATGATTTCAATTAGAAGATCCTATTAAAATGTTTAATGAACTAAAACAAAATTATGAGAATCATAAACAGCATGTTAAAGATTTTACAACAGAAGTCTATGAAAAACTTGATGAAAGAAGTAAAAGATCAGTAGACGATGTTGGTGAATTACTTGATAAAGTAAATAAACTAGAAGAAAACTTTAATACATATAAAAATAATGTTAATGAAACAGTTACAAAAATTCTGGAAAATTTTGATACACGTTTCAATGAGAAAGTAAACTTTTTTGAAAATTTTGTTACACGTTTCAATGAGAAAGTAACACATAATAATGAATTACTTAAAAGAATAGATGATCGATACTCTTTATATCTCGATAAAGTAAATAAACTAGAAGAAAACTTTAATAAATTTAAAGAAGATGTTAATAAAACTTTTGAAAATATTGATAACAGATTTAATGGATTAGGCGGCTATGATGACTAATTTTCCTTATATAAATGGCGCTCATATATTGTGTGAGATGTAAAGAAAAAAACTGCAACAAATGATATAAAATGAGGGCTCTAACTGCAAAAGTCACACTCTCCACTTTTTAAAATTTTACGAAAATAGCAAAAAACTGCTACTTGCATTATAAATAAAGTAACCTTGGTAACCATTATATGTTCTTAGAGTTGGCATTCCATCGAATTAGATTTACAACATTTTTTGTATATAAAAGCACTCTAACATAGTGAAAAATGCCTTTAAACTTTGGAGAATGTGAGTTTTGTATTCTCAAACTGGAGAATGTTAGTTTTGCAATAATCCGATATGGAGATTGTTATTTTTGACACCAAACATTGTAGGCTTTCAAAGACAAGAAAATAGTAATAAATTAATATGCTTAGACATAATTACTGGGGATTTATAAGGTACGGTATTAAAACTCATAAAATGAAGAAATCAGAGAACCAAAGTTTTATTGCCTATTCATTTAGGACTTCTGTACAGTATTTTAAATTTGGTAACAAGGCATCTCTTCGGCTCGTTGGCAACCTTCCTCATCGTCACCAATTACTTCGACTTCAGGGTCATCTAATACATGTCTAAAAAACTCCAGGGATTCATTCTGTCGCCATTCATTTCCATAATGTTTTAGTAGAAGAGTGTTTACATCAGCCTTTTTTTTCTTCCTTTCCAACACTGTTTACCTTTAACAATAGTCACTGGTCTTATGTTGTTAAGGCTTCTCCCTCTTTTTACTATACTTCTTGCTGCTTGTTCAAGATTTGCTTTTAGGCGATAGGTACATTCTCCTTGTACCAAAACCGTTTCATTGTTACCATTACTCTCCTTAGTAAAGTAGACCCGCCTACAAGACTGGATACCAAAATGCCATGTACTTGTCTTGCGTATGTGTTGCTCCACCTCAGATTTCCAATCAAGGTTCACAGTATCAACGCCAAGTTTTTTCACTGTAGCAAAATTTCCTATGATGTCAATGTACTCCTGTGGGCTTACAATTACTTCACATCGCTTTATCTCCTTCTCGACATTGCCAAACACCCTATCTGGGGGGATAAAACTATGACCTGTCATTGGGAAAACTAACTGTACCTCCTTGATGTTATCAGGTGCATTGACAAACCATGAGCACACCATAGTGATTAAAATTGAATTTTTATTTTGACCCCCACACCCGTCGCTAATAAGTCGAACAGTCATGTAGGGGGTCAGATCAATAGAATTCAAAGTGTCATATAAACAGGATGAAATCTCATTGGATCCCTTAGAAAACTCATTCTCTGTCCACGTGTAAGCTGTTACATTATCTTTGTCAAGTTTGGATTTTGAATGGCCCTTTACAACACAAAAATTATTTAAATATAGCTGACGGGTGTAGTAGGAGGACTGATCCGGAAGTTTAGGTAGAGGTTGATTTTTTTGGCAATCGAAAGATAATATTAGGAGATCTTCACGGTCTTCTTGTAACAAAACCGTAAAATGCTTGTGATCGTAGCTTGTGGACTCGTTTCTCAACAAGAAGCATGTTTCGCTCGGCATCACTCTTTGTCGACTTTATTTTTTCTGCCAATTCTAGGCAAGTAGAACATACGTCCACCCTAGGTGATCCGAATCCCAAGTTGTATTTTCTATTAAAAATATATCTAAAATAACTGTCTTTCACTTTAAGGTGATCTTCCGCATTGGTCTGATACATTCGCCAGAGCTTCTTTATATTTAGTTCTGCAGGCAAATATTTCCGGCCACTTCTGTTTGTACAGTAATGAGTTTCACTGCACTTTAAACTATTAATAAACGTCATAATACTTTCTTTTTTAGCCACAAATCTGTTACCAGTAGTGTCACCGCCTCTCCTCTCCTTCGGCATTTCATGTTTGTAATAAAACCGGTCAGCAATTTTATTAATTCTAAATCTGGAAATATTTAAGGCCCTCAGAAAAGTACCCAAACACACCGGAACCATTTTCTTCTCACGGTTTGTTATGAAATATTTTGCTCTAGCTTGTTTTTTAATATTTTTTTGGTTTTTGGGTCTTCTTCGCTTTATCACGTTCATTGTTATATGCTTTAGAACAAAGTTGTCTTGGTATATTTTATCATGTTCCTTATAAAAAGCAGAATGAAATCTTCTTATGTCCTGGGCTGTCAATGATCGGCAAAGTAGGGGCGCCTTTGGTGTGGTTACACGTAGGAAAATCCGGAAAACCCTTCGGAGCATATCTGAAAACAAAAAAATAAAAATAATATGCTGATTCTAACATTTTATTCAGCAATTATTTCTATTTTCTTGTCTCAGAGAACCACAATGATATATTAGCATTTCGTGTCAAAAGTAACAAAGGCCTAAGTCCTATTTGCTAAAATTGCATACGCCTAGAGAATGACAAGCATCCAAAAGCTATGCCTCAGACCGGTACGTAAGTTAAATATAGTTAAATAAGTAAATATTTATGCAATAAAAAGTTTTATTTCTTAATTAACCCGGTCTTTGAAACATGGCAAATAGGTTATGAACATAGAGGTTATGTATGAAGGTTTTGGTTACCTTTTCTTTTTTGCCTGGGCTCTTTTCCAGTGGTTTGGTGCTCGAACCTTCTTCCTGGGTGTTTCTCCTTTACTTTTATCACTTGGTCTTACACTAATATCCATTTTTAAGCTATTTAACGCATAAAACAGAAACAGTACACCACTACACTGACTTCCTACTTACAAAACATTAGCAAAACAGACGATACAGGGTGCAGTGTCACGTGACTCAAACAAGCCTTCCTATTGGCTGAAATGGAGAATGTGAATTTTGCATTCAAAGACTTTAGAGAATGTGAGTTTTGAAAACAAACGTAATTTTCACCGTTAAAATAAAGTGGGATACTGTTAGTTTTGCTTTAAAACTCTTAGATCAATATGTGCAAAGCTATGAATATAATTAGAATATACCCAATAGTCAATTTCGAAAAAAATTGGAGAATGTGACTTTTGCAGTTAGAGCCCTCAAATACTATGCAAACATCAATGGAGTTAAGAGAATTTCTGGAAAATGTGCTGAATGTAACGCAAAAAAGAGCCAATTTATAAAAACTTGATTTTGAAATTTTTTTCCTAATAAATAGAGATGGCGGGACATTACAGTGCTTTCGATCTTTTTATCATGCAACACGAAAGAGATTTGAAAAAAGAACATTGGGATGACATTTCTCAAAAATATGAATTATCCGAAGATATGATGAGATTATACGTAAACAAATTGAATTGGTATAACATTGCTAAATATCAAACTTTATCATCAGAGTTCATTCAAGAAAATATACATTATCAATTAAAAGATCATATGTCTGTTCTTTGTCTCTATCAACACTTGAGTATAAAGTTTTTGGATGAAAATAAAGATACAGTTGATTGGAACAATATTATAGATAGCGGTTACTATCCTGTGCAGATTTTATTGAAATATGTTGACCGAGATCGCAAAATTTAAGGAAGAGAATCCTGAATATGACGAAGTAGATCATTAAAAATGACTCTAATCTTTTTAATTATTTTATTAAAATTTATATCTTTTCTTATAAAAACGTACATTAGATCGATGAAAAAATGATACACGATGTTTAAAATTTCTAAATTTTCTCTTATTAAATGGCGGACTACAGAAAATATGCTAGTGATATTGAAAGGGCGGAGTTTAAACATTTCTATCCAATTAGTAAACAACATTTGAATGAACCGAATAAAAGAACTGAGTTTAATATTGATTTTGGAGATAACTTTTGCTCGTCTAACTTCCAGTTTTATATTTCTGGAACTTTAACAAAACAAGATGGTCAAGCATATCTTGGAACTGATAATGTTAGATTAATCGATAATTTTATACCGTTTTTATTTTCTAAGATTGAAGTAAGAAAACACAATAAATTGATAGAAGAAGTCGAAAACTGTGGCCAATTAAGCACAATTAAAGGAACTATTTCGTATTCAAAAAGTGATGTTATTTCTCAAACTTCTAATGGCTTTGAATCAGATTTTAAATTTGGTGTGTTTTTGAAGCAGCTGGAAATTTATCTCATTTTGGATTAGGATTTTTTGAAAATGTTACTATTCCGATCTATAAAGGAGGATTTTATCTAAGTTTTATAAGAGCAGAAGACGATGATGTGATTCTGAAGACTGCAACTGGAAATGTTATGCCTGTTGATGGAAAAATAACAATTACAGATTTTTTTATTAGAGTTCCAATGATTGATTATAAAATCACGAGTAAAATAAGGTTGATTGATGAAATTACAAAAAGTCAAAACATTATGTTTAATTTTCTAGATTGGCAATGTATTGAACAAAAAGGTATTTCCGGAACAACTTATTCGTTCGATATTACAAATATTTATAGAAATATCTTCAATCCCAAGTTCGTTATCATAGGTTTTCAAACAGATAGACAGAATAATCAAGAAAAAAATCCTTCAAAGTTTGATAGTTTGGATGTAAAAAATATCAGAGTAAAATTGAACGGTTCTTATTATCCAGATGAATTACAAAACTTAAACATTTCAGGAGGTCTTTTCAGAATCATGTATCAGATGTATCAAGATTTTAAGAAAGTTTACTGTAATAATAAGGAAATGTATTACAATCCTAAAGAATTTTTAGCGAATAGACCTATTTATGTCATTGATACAACAAAGAGTATGACAAATATTTCTGGTTCAAAGAACGATATAATTATCAACATGGATTTTCAAAAAGCTGTTACAAACGCGATTTGTTATGTGGTTGTGGTTTCTGAGAAATTTTTAGCCTATGATGTGATTAAGAACGATATTAGAGAAATTCAGTAGTTAATGATGTTCATATTATTCTCTTTCATTCCCTCTAATACTTCAAAAATATACTCTTTCGCCACTGAAAAATCTCGATTTCTTCCGTAATAATCTTTGTAATCATAGACAAAATATCCTAAATAGTTGTACAATAGAATGAAATTATTTCTATTTATCTCTGTTGTAGAAATGTAAACATAAAACATTTGTGCTGAAAAATTTATATCTCGGTAGACTTAGTTCCATAATCTCCATTTATAAAAAAAATCTTTTTTTGTTTAAATGGAAGAGTATAATGCCAACTGTTACAAGTGTTATAATAGAGGAGAAATTATTGATAAAAAATATTTAGTTTGTAGAGATTGTAATTTAATTTTGTATGAAAGACCTAAACCAAAGAAATTTCGAAATAAACTAACACATTTGAATAATCTGCTTATGAAAATTACAATACGGAGGTGAGAAACAAACAAAATTTGTTACAGAATTTAGAAAACAGAATAAAAATTTTTACTTATCTCTTGGAACCGTTGAAAAATTTATTTTCCTTTTCAAAGAATACATTAGGTTTGTAGGTATCGATACACACGTTTATTATGAAAAGATTTTACCTATAATCTTTCACTATTTGGATATTGAATTTGATTACGATTTTTAAGCCTGAAATCTTTGATGATTTTATAGTACATTTGGAGAAATTAAACGAAGAACCTCGTGAAAAGAATGCGGTTTTACTCACATTCTCCCCGACTTCTCGAGTGATTGTTAGCAAATTTAATTTTTTCCGTCTTTAAATTTTTTCTATTTAAATGGAGTTCTTGAAAGAGTTAAATGATATTGGAGAATGTAAGTTTAAAGAGTATAAGAAGTTAAATGAATTGGAAGAAAGGAAGAAACATAGAATCTTGAATTTGGAGAAAATGAAAGATAAATTCGGGTTTACAATAATTGCCGAGTTGGAAGATTGTAAAGTACACTTGCCGAACAGATTTTTGACTGTTTTGGATGAGAAAAAGATTAAAGAATTAAACAAAAATGAAAAATTACACTTGGTTGTTACTGGA
Source organism: Homalodisca vitripennis (assembly GCF_021130785.1). NCBI lineage: Eukaryota > Metazoa > Arthropoda > Insecta > Hemiptera > Cicadellidae > Homalodisca > Homalodisca vitripennis. The sequence continues at coordinate 223,335 of NW_025776513.1, forward strand.
AAGAAGACTATTAAAGATAAAGAAATTATAACAATTAACTTTGTAGAATAAAGTCTTTTCAGTTGTGCTCTAAAACTTGCAGTCCCTCCCCACGTCATAGTACTGTTTTGATAACCATAGTTGGTGTCTTTCTTCATAGGAATCACATGGAATATTATCTACAGTAATACCTTTTGTTTCACACAAAATGTGGCTATATTCTATAAGAAAAATTCTATAATGCTCTTTAATGAATTGTGTTGATAAATCTTGATACTCACAAAAAATTCCTAAGAAATTCATCAATTAAGTCTTGATTATCTTGAAAGAACGTATAATATGGGAAAAATGTCATAAAAAAACGATGAAAACTCTCTGTTTGTTTATTTTTTACTTTCTTTTCAATATCTTTCGTAATTATATTAAATATGTAATCCCTTACTTTTTTAGTTTTTTGCCGATAGTAAAACACTCCATTACACGTTTTTTCTGCAAAAGACTTTACAAGTTCTTTGAATTCTGTATCATTTAAGGAAAGTATCAACTGTTCTTTAAAATGTTTTGGTAATTCGTTGAACTCGTTAAAATTGTCTTTCTTTGTAAGTTTTTGAAATGCTAGAAACTGAAGAGAGCTTGGTGAGTTCATGTTGTTTATTTAGTAGAAAAGTTTTTTATTAAAGTACAGTATGTTTTTAGTAAAAAATGTTTTAAATTGATTAAATTTTATTAAGATAAATCCTTTATTCGTAGCAGATTTGACAACATTTTACAAAGCACAGCTTAAGAAAGTAGAAGCTCAGATTCGGTTAATTTTTCATTCCACAGAGTAGATAGTAATGTACCGATCGCTTTTGGAGACGAACGACTGTAGATTCGGTTAATTTTTCATTGAGATTTGCTGTGTTATTTCTCAGCTTCCTTTATGGTACATTGAACATATATATATATATATATATATATATATATATATATAAGGGTGAAAACGACGAGAATATATATCACTGTGAATAAAATTCAGTTTTTCTGTGTGCTAGTAATATGACGGATACAATTACCAGGTAAAATGAGGAATTTTATACCAGCTAAAACGTTCTTTTTAAACCAGCTATAGTCAAACGACGTTGAGTTGCCACATAAAATCACACCATAGACAACATGCAGCTATCCAGTTACTGTATATGACACGAAAAAATAGTTGGGGATAAAACATAATCAAGACGTTCCTTTACATTGAAAGAACTCAGCTTTCACTGACTCGCTTTGGCAAAAGTATACCCAATTGATTTATTCCTTTCAAAGCTTATTCAATCTCTGCACACAAAAGAACCTCATAATCGCTTGAATGAAGTTTGACTTGGAAAAGGAATAGGCACTTAATTTAATTTTTATTGTTTTAATGATTATTCTGTTCGTAAAATCTAAGAAAATATGAACAAGTAATATCACATTTCTGCCATTTTAAAGAATTAGTATGATTAAATGAAAATATATTAACGTTTTACATGATACTTTTTATACTAATGAAAATGTTATATACATAATTAAATAAACAAATTTGGTTTTGTACTATTAACCTTACGTATTGTATAATTCACTGATTACGGTTTTAAAAATATAACTTTTAAAATGCCAACATTCTGTTTCAACTATTGCTAAAGAGCTGTAATTTTCACATATTATTGTTTAAAACCGATGTAATGCATTGTTTATAGTTTGAAAATATTTTCGTACATAAATTGGCAAGTAATATAAAATCAAACGTTTTAAACCTCTCCGTGGGACACCCTATATAGGAAAGGTAACGCCCTTACAGTTATCTCTAACTTTCTAGCTTTTCGATGTTCCAGAATAGTAGAATTCCATAGACTTATGCACTATTACTTCAATGGGAAATCTTAACTATTGTCATATAGATAACAATGCGTAGGGGTTTAAATAGGATTGTAGCCTCTAGCAGAACTATATTTAGTTCTTCCACTTCTTACTTTTTTTGAAAGATGAAATTTTACATACAAATGATTCATGACCTAAGGAGATAAAACACTGTTTATAATCCAGTTCAACCTTGAATAAGAGGTTCGCCACAGCCGGAGTATTACCTTATTTACTGCATTAGCCTTTTCATTATAATGTATGTTTGTATTCTTTTATCGAGGTAACAGGCCAAATCTATAATGGTCCCAGAAATATCTTAGATCGCGAGTATATGACAATACCTGTACGTAGACCTATTCGAGTTTAAGTAGGATTTCAGAACAAATATAAATACATTTATTACGTAACTTACTAAAAAATTGCAAACTTAACTATTTCGTGTGTAAACCAGAATTTTTCCTCACTTCCTAAACCTTAAATAAAAGACAGTGGACATTTTGTACAATATTTTAACCTTTTAACAAGAAGCTCCAAAATGAAATATGTCTTAAAGTGCCAACGCTTAGATTTGGTATTTATCTATAACGGTATATAATGGACTCATAAAGTTAAAGTGTAATTGAAGCTGTTGTAGCTATTCAACCAAATATTACGGAATGTTAAAGAGAAAATTATGTATTTTTTCACAAATATAGTTTATCTCTTTGACTTCAGGGCTTAAAACATTGATAGCTTTTTGAAATGTACGTGGAATTATTCTGAAATTGCTCAAGATATGGAAATTATCAATTTTATCAGGAGTTTTTAGTACGCTATTTAAATATAATATGCCTTTGACCTTCATGTCATTTCAATATAACGTGCAATCTGCTTAATCCGTCTCTATTTCATGTTTCTTTCATATTACAGCGTTATTGTTCACATTTATTTATATTTACGCCATAACAATATTACTAATTTTGTTTTACTAAAACTAAATGTTTCTCTTATATTATGTCCTTAAAAAGTTAATAAATGCAATAGAAAAATATTAATTAATTTTATACAACGTAAGTAATCTATATTTATTATTTATTATTGTAACTTCTGTTGAATATTTAATAATAAGTTCACAATCTCTGTCTGGAAAGAACTCATATTAATTTGGTATTTGTTTTCATTTTTGTTGTTCTTTTGCCAGTAGACATGCATTTACAATAAAGGAGGAACACTAACACCAACATAGACATGTTAAATATTACAATGATAGTTTAGTGAAATTATTGTTTGTTCTAGCAGTTGCATAACAAAAAAGAAAAGAAAATTACAATACGATTGATGTAAAGGCTACCTCCTATAACAGTTTAAGTTAAATAAAATTAGGTCTTGATATCGTCTATCAGTCGCTTATGTCAGTCTTAAATTATTATCTGATTTTCTACAAACCCTTTATATTAAGGAAAAGTAGATTCATTTGAAGAAGCTTAGGTTATTTTAATTTAAATTTCTGGACAAAACAGCCTGATTACTAAGGACTTCGTGTTAGTCCTTGTTATTTACCTCATTAATAGCTGACGTAGAGCATGTTTTATATACTGTCACAATCTGTTTATTAATACTAAATATTCTTACAAAAAAACCTATTAGTCATTTTTTAATAAGTTTCAAAATAATATGACAAAAAACAATTGGTGCCTTGTATCACATGGGTCCATAACCCCTTTCTTGTGAGTTAACATTGGTTATAGAATCCAAGTACTTAATTTAATTACTAGTGAAATCAACAAGAAAGATTCGTTAACTTTACTGTTTTAAAATATGTTATGTACGAAAAATTATAATGATTAGAATACTTGTAACGCTATTAATTCATTACAGAATGATTTGAAGTATAGCAATACTGCATATCAATATGTAAAATTGTTTATATTGTTAGGAGTAAGTTTAGCTTCTAATTTTGCTTCTCTCAGTAGATTTTTATTGTGTTACATTATTTTTAGGCCTTATTATTTTATTTTACATATTTAAGTAGCTGTTAAAATATTTTATAAGTATATATATATATATATATATATATATATATATATATATATATATATATATATATATATATATATATATATATATATATATACAGAATGGTAAAAAAGTCCCGGAACGGTTTAATATATTTTTTACCAATATAGATAAAATAATGAGACTTGGTATATCAATAATAGCCATAAATGTCTAGTTTTTTAAAGTATTAAAACTTTTTTTATCCCTTATGGGGGACGGCCTCGAGGAGTCAGACAAAATTCTTAAATAGCAGCATAGGTCGAGTTTTATATCAAATTAAAGGTCTTAGTTAGTAGAACACATTGCGGCAAACCGGACCTCAAAAGGTTCACACTAACTGAAATGGCGGCAATTTAAATTTAAACTCGACCTATGCTGCTATTTAAGAATTTTGGTCTGACTTCTCGTGGGCCGTCCCCCATAAGAGATAAAAAAAGTTTTTAATACCTTAATAAACTAGACATTTATGGCTATTATTGATATACCAAGTCTCATTACTTTATCTATATTGGTAAAAAATGTATTAAACCTTTCCGGGACTTTTTTACCATTCTGTATATATGATATAATTATAGTATATTTGTATACAGGAATAGTCAGTTAAGTTGTCATAAATTTATTTTTAAAACGATTAAGGATTAATATTATTGGAAAGGATTATTTACTTTTGTGATGTGTCTGAAGAAGATAGCCTCGCTATCGAAAGGCCTCATAAAACAATAAAAGTCTTAAATATTGGTTTTTATGTTTTTAATGTACTGTAAGTTAACAGTAACCAATATAAGATCCATCTACAGCACTCTAGTTTTTGTTGATGGCTCCGTTATATTTTATGAATAATATTTTCGAAGCAAATATAGATTCTACTCTAGCACAGTGATTCACTTATATTTTTTTTTTAAACTACAATATGCGGTATGAAGAGAGCCAAGTAATTTGGAAACGGGGCAATAAGTTTTAAGTGAATGGAGCAAAGCTTCTCCTCCAGGATACACATAAAAGTTGAAGCCTGTTTGTTTGTTCCTCTGTCCACATGATAACGGTTGGACCGAATATCTTGCAAAGTTGAAACATTTTACGAACGCCTTTCTTTAGGCAAGGAATACAGCAATCTATTTTTCCAACTTTAAAAGGTCAGGGGAGGAATGGAAGGGTTTTATAGAAAATATTTTCCCCGTGAGCAAATTTAAATACAAAAGAATTCCTAAAAAACTTAATGGGTGTTGAAATATTTAAAAACTAAATGTTCGATATATTTACTGAAATCTTTACAAATAATAATATGTATGCCTTCATTAAAAGATTTACGGTACCTAATTAAAGGACCACGTCTGAGAAATAGCCATTACATGTAAGGAATTATTAAAATTTGTTGCAATTTTGAATACCAGTTATTTTCTGTTTTCTATATTCTCAATTTAAGAATGTTAGGTGGGAAATCTTAGAACTTGGTGATCTGAGATAAAGAGTACAAGTAAAAGAAGAAGAAGATTCTGCAATCCGTAGCACGAACATAAAATCTTAAGCGCTGACCCATATTGAGGTGTGAGACTCATAACATAATGTTTAAGTAGTATAATATTAGTATTGTTCTGATCTGATCAAGAGCTTTAAATAATAAACAGGCCTGTATCCAAATCTTAGGCCCGAGTCTCTAAAAAGAGATTTTCGTAACTGGAAAACTTACCTTTTAAACACTGAGGAAACAAAGTTGGAATATTGCTCCAAACACAAAGAGCAACATTGTCATTAAAACCATCCTATTATGCAGGAAATTGTCTGTGCCTGCCTGACCATTAGTAGAATGTTGAAATTCTAAAACAAGAGATGTGTATCAGTTTCTGGTATTACCCAGTCTTATAGGAAAAGTGTTCCCTGAAATGAAATATGCATTCTCTAGAATCTCATGACTCCACTTTATACAGAGGTAACCGCGAAAGGGAGTTATGTCTTGCCTTTTTATTTGAATGGCTAAGAGTTCCACTCAGTTGCGTTTTATGCTAGAATTCATTTTAAAACGTTCTGTTTTAAAAATTAAAATGTTCTGTAAAACTCGAGGGGCTAGATTGTGTAGCCAAAGTATGATTTGCACATATATTATTTGGATTCAAACTGATGTTACTTTATGTCAAGTATAAGTACTATTACATAATCACCTTCGTTGGGTATAATAAAATACATTTCAATTATCAAATCCAAATCATTCCACTTAGAATATATTATCTGCATTTTTTTGATTGCCAATCCAACATCCTGTTTGACATTATAGTTTTACTAGAAGTTTACTCGAGATAAGCTCACAATTATTGCAGAACAACTGATATACTCGTACCATAGAAATATATTTTCTTTTTTATTTTAAAATTTTAAAATCCTTCAATCTCATTACATTTTGGGATGGTCGCAATATAGTCTTAAACAGTATTTAGAGGCTTTAATAGTTTTTACAAGTATCAATGAAATTAATAAATTTAATTCTCGGCAGTACTAAGTGATATTTGATACAAGAGCGCTCATGATTTCAGTAACATATGACATATTATAGGCCAATATACCGGAATTCTTGAGTGATAGTATTTATAATATACTATGTGCCTTAATCTTCAATAGAATAACATTCATACCAAAACTCTCCACTGCACGTCAAACATACCTCATGTTACGGGACTTTCCTAGCTATTCACCAACACATTTCCGAACCATCTCAATGTACTGAATATTTATTTTAATTTCTTAAGTATACAGCATGTCAACTTTTGGTCTTACGGGGCTCGGTGTCTTTGCTTGTATTCCCATAGTTTTTCAAAGGTATGAGTAGATCTAAACCATACACAGTACACTGTAAGCCTTTGCTTTCCAATATTTGTTTGGTTATATCATCATATTTTCTTTATTCTATTGAGGTGTAATATGAATTTTCATGAAACTAATAAATATGTTTCTATATATCTTCTGTGCGAGATGGTCCCACTGCCCTATTAATGAGGCTCTACATACAAATTGTTGTAAATTGTACAACGTTTGCGTCTGTTGCACTGCTTTTAAACGCCATTTGCTATAGCACTGCGTTCGATTGTTTCTTCAAGCTGTAGTTAAATCGACTGGTTTGTTGAATCATAATAACGTCTTTCGCTTTTCTGTTTCTTCAGCCACTATAATTATTGCTCTTCTGTGATGACTAGGAAGCTATTTTATAATGCAAACGCAACATTGTATAATAAGTACATTTGTGGACAAAATATGTTTATGTATTAATCTGATTCTAAGTCTAATATCTAATTCTATGGTTAATTTCCGTCAAAAAGTTTTGACTAGATTTTCTGTAGTTTAGAATCAAACATCGTAACACACAAACGCAGTAGTACAAAATTCAATATTCCTTAAATCAATAATAAATATTAAATAAGGTGATAAAACGAATTATTCGTACATATTTTTATTGAGGTATGCTATTTCATCCATGCTGATAAATCGATTGTAAAATGTTAATCAAGATTATGTTTCATAGCTTCTCTGATTATTGTGTATTTAACAGAACCAATTTTCGTAGATAGAATAGAAGTATTGCAACAAAATCTTATTTATTAATTTTTGTGAAAAATATGGAAAGCAATAAGATTAATTTTTGGCTATTTTAGTAAAATATAATTTAATATAATGCTAAAAGATAAAAACCTTCACTAGATTTCCATAAATGAGCGTAAGAAAATATAAATAAACATACATTTTTAGAATAATGGTAATATTTCAAAATGTTTGTGTAGTAATTATGAACTATTTAAAACAATTGTTTTTAAAGGGGTTTGGTTAACTATTTGGTACTTGTAGGAAAACTTTCGTTCAAATAAAACGACATAATTTAAAGGTAATGCTTTTATTAATTTTGAATAAATTAAAATTTGGATACCTCTCAGTCTGAGACAAGTTAGATAACACAAATATCAAACGTATTTGTTTCAAATTTATTTTGCATGATTAATACATTTTTAGGTAAATGTATTTTCTATATACATTCTGCAATATTACTTGTCCAATTCCGTCTAAAATCTGTCCACTGGATGGGGAGTTCCAAGCTAGTTTATTCCAGATGAAGCTTTTTATATGTTCAAAATGCAGTAACCTTTTCATTAAATTATGAATCTTCGTTGTTTTAGTACTAAGAAAAAACCAATCGATTATCTCCTGTATCGTTTTCCTAACTGATAACGTGTTTATCCATATATATATACATATGAGTAGATAGTAATATGGGGTTTCCTGGCGCACTTTCGGAGCCGACCGAAAAAGCAATGTAAAATACTGTTCAATGTACCATAAAGGAAGCTGGGAAATAACACAGCAAATCTCAATGAAAAATTAACCGAATCTACAGTCGTTCGTCTCCAAAAAGCGATCGGTACATTACTATCTACTCTGTGGGAATGAAAAATTAACCGAATCTGAGCTTCTACTTTCTTAAGCTGTGCTTTGTAAAATGTTGTCCAAATCTGCTACGAATAAAGGATTTATCTTAATAAAATTTAATCAATTTAAAACATTTTTACTAAAAACATACTGTACTTTAATAAAAAAACTTTTCTACTAAATAAACAACATGAACTCACCAAGCTCTCTTCAGTTTTCTAAGCATTTCAAAAACTTACAAAGAAAGAACAATTTTAACGAGTTCAACGAATTACCAAAACATTTTAAAGAACAGTTGATACTTTCCTTAAATGATACAGAATTCAAAGAACTTGTAAAGTCTTTTGCAGAAAAAAACGTCTAATGGAGTGTTTTTAACTATCGGCAAAAAACTAAAAAAGTAAGGGATTACATATTTAATATAATTTACGAAAGATATTGAAAAGAAAGTAAAAAATAAAACAAACAGAGAGTTTTCATCGTTTTTTTATGACATTTTTCCCATATTATACGTTCTTTCAAGATAATCAAGACTTAATTGATGAATTTCTTAGGAATTTTTGTGAGTATCAAGATTTATCAACACAATTCATTAAAGAGCATTATAGAATTTTTCTTATAGAATATAGCCACATTTTGTGTGAAACAAAAGGTATTACTGTAGATAATATTCCATGTGATTCCTATGAAGAAAGACACCAACTATGGTTATCAAAACAGTACTATGACGTGGGGAGGGACTGCAAGTTTTAGAGTTAAGACTTTATTCTACAAAGTTAATTGTTATAATTTCTTTATCTTTTATAGTCTTCTTTCCAGTAACAATCAAGTGTAATTTTTCATTTTTGTTTAATTCTTTAATCTTTTTTTTCATCCAAAACAGTCAAAAATCTGTTCGGCAAGTGTACTTTACAATCTTCCAACTCGGCAATTATTGTAAACCCGAATTTATCTTTCATTTTCTCCAAATTCAAGATTCTATGTTTCTTCCTTTCTTCCAATTCATTTAACTTCTTATACTCCTTTAAACTTACATTCTCCAATATCATTTAACTCCTTCAAGAACTCCATTTAAATAGAAAAAATTTAAAGACGGAAAAAATGAAATTTGCTAACAATCACTCGAGAAGTCGGGGAGAATGTGAGTAAAACCGCATTCTTTTCACGAGTTTCTTCGTTTAATTTCTCCAAATGTACTATAAAATCATCGAGGATTTCTGGTTCAAAATCATAAACAAATTCTACATCTAGATAATAAAAAAAATACAGGTAATATCTTTTCATAATAAACGTGTGTATCGATACCTACAAACCTAATGTATTCTTTGAAAAGGAAAATAATTTTGTCAATGGTTCCAAGAGATAAGTAAAAATTTTTATTTCTGTTTTTCTAAATTCTGTAACAAATTTTGTTTGCTTCTTGTCTCCGTATTGTAATTTCATAAGCAGATTATTCAAATGTGTTAGTTTATTTCGAAATTTCTTAGGTTTAGGTCTTTCGTACAAAATTAAATTACAACCTCTACAAACTAAATATCTTTTATCGATAATTTCTCCTCTATTAGAACACTTGTAACAGTTGGCATTATACTCTTCCATTTAAACAGAAAGATTTTTTGTTTAAATGGAGATTATGGAACTAAGTCTGCCGAGATATAAATTTTTCAGCGCAAAATGTTTGTGTTTACATTTCTACAACAGAGATAAATAGAAATAATTTCATTCTATTGTACAACTATTTAGGATTATTATGTGTACGATTATAAAGATTATAACGGGAGAAATCGGGATTTTTTCAGTGGCGAAAGAGTATATTTTTGAAATATTAGAAGGAATGAAAGAGAATAATATGAACATCATTAACTACCTGAATTTCTCTAATATCGTTCTTAATCACATCATAGGCTAAAAATTTCTCAGAAACCACAACCACATAACAAATCGCGTTTGTAACAGCTTTTTTGAAAATCCATATTGATAATTATATCGTTCTTTGAACCAGAAATATTTGTCAAACTCTTTGTTGTATCAATGACATAAATAGGTCTATTCGATAAAAATTCTTTAGGATTTGTAATACATTTCCTTATTATTACAGTAAACTTTCTTAAAATCTTGATACATCTGATACATGATTCTGAAAAGACCTCCGGAAATGTTTAAATTTTGTAATTCATCTGGATAATAAGAACCGTTCAATTTTACTCTGATATTTTTTACATCCAAACTATCAAACTTTGAAGATTTTTTTTCTTGATTATTCTGTCTATCTGTTTGAAAAAACCTATGATAACGAACTTGGGATTGAAGATATTTCTATAAATATTTGTGATATCGAACGAATAAGTTGTTCCGGAAATACCTTTTTGTTCAATACATTGCCAATCTAGAAAATTAAACATAATGTTTTGACTTTTTGTAATTTCATCAATCAACCTTATTTTACTCGTGATTTTATAATCAATCATTGGAACTCTAATAAAAAAAATCTGTTATTGTTATTTTTTCCATCAACAGGCATAACATTTCCAGTTGCAGTCTTCAGAATCACATCATCGTCTTCTGCTCTTATAAAACTTAGATAAAATCCTCCTTTATAGATCGGAATAGTAACATTTTCAAAAAATCCTAATCCAAAATGAGATAAATTTCCAGCTGCTTCAAAAACACCAAATTTAAAATCTGATTCAAAGCCATTAGAAGTTTGAGAAATAACATCACTTTTTGAATACGAAATAGTTCCTTTAATTGTGCTTAATTGGCCACAGTTTTTCGACTTCTTCTATCAATTTATTGTGTTTTCTTACTTCAATCTTAGAAAATAAAAACGGTATAAAATTATCGATTAATCTAACAACATTATCAGTTCCAAGATATGCTTGACCATCTTGTTTTGTTAAAGTTCCAGAAATATAAAACTGGAAGTTAGACGAGCAAAAGTTATCTCCAAAATCAATATTAAAACTCAGTTCTTTTATTCGGTTCATTCAAATGTTGTTTACTAATTGGATAGAAATGTTTAAACTCCGCCCTTTCAATATCACTAGCATATTTTCTGTAGTCCGCCATTTAATAAGAGAAAATTTAGAAATTTTAAACATCGTGTATCATTTTTTCATCGATCTAATGTACGTTTTTATAAGAAAAGATATAAATTTTAATAAAATAATTAAAAAGATTAGAGTCATTTTTAATGATCTACTTCGTCATATTCAGGATTCTCTTCCTTAAATTTTGCGATCTCGGTCACATATTTCAATAAAATCTGCACAGGATAGTAACCGCTATCTATAATATTGTTCCAATCAACTGTATCTTTATTTTCATCCAAAAACTTTATACTCAAGTGTTGATAGAGACAAAGAACAGACATATGATCTTTTAATTGATAATGTATATTTTCTTGAATGAACTCTGATGATAAAAGTTTGATATTTAGCAATGTTATACCAATTCAATTTGTTTACGTATAATCTCATCATATCTTCGGATAATTCATATTTTTGAGAAATGTCATCCCAATGTTCTTTTTTCAAATCTCTTTCGTGTTGCATGATAAAAAGATCGAAAGCACTGTAATGTCCCGCCATCTCTATTTATTAGGAAAAAATTTCAAAATCAAGTTTTTATAAATTGGCTCTTTTTTGCGTTACATTCAGCACATTTTCCAGAAACTCTTTTAAGTCCATTGATGTTTGCATAGTATTTTATATATCATTTGTTTCAGTTTTTGCCTTACACCTCACACAATATATGAGCGCCATTTATATAAGGAAATTTTATCATGCATAAAACCCTACGCGAATACCTATTTCAGTAAGATCTTCCTCGAAATTATTAAGTTTTTCTTCTAATTTTTTGAAATTTGTCAGCATAAGAATCATTGTATTCAACAAATTTATGACCAATATTCTCAAAAGTTTTCGTAGCATCTAAACTAAACTTATCAAAAGACTAATGAAATTTAGTAAGTTTTTCATTAATTTCCCCAACATCGTCTACTGATCTTTTACTTCTTTCATCAAGTTTTTCATAGACTTCTGTTGTAAAATCTTTAACATGCTGTTTATGATTCCTCATAATTTTGTTTTAGTTCATGTAAACATTTTAATAGGATCTTCTAATTGAATCATTACAACAACATCAAATGGAATAATTCTTTTACTAACACCGCTGAATTCTTTTTCCTTTAAAATCTAAGGCATTTTTAACATTCGGATCATGTAAATCAACAATATCGATGTTTTCTGATAATTTTAGAGGTTTTAAAATTTGTTCTTTAACAACAACATCATGTTTGTCAATACCAGGTCGAACACCGACAATTCTTTTTTTATTAGCCAAACTAACATAATTCTTTTCAACTTTGATCGCTTCAGTAATTTTATCAGCTTTTTCGATATGAGACTTTAAATTAGTAAATAATTTTTTTACACCATCATCAACTTCTTTTTCCAATGTTTTTATTTTATCATCAACTTCATTTGAACTCATGAAATTTGCAAGTTTGTTATCATATTCTGCTTTAAAATCTTCAATCTCGACAGCAAACATATCTGAATCTGGAAGGGTTTTGTAATAAATTTTCTAACTTGTTATCAAACTCATTTCTCAAACTATCAAAATTGAAACTATTATCTACATTTTGAATAATTTGTGTTCCAAATACGTCAAAAATATTTTGTGAATCCCATATTTATTAAGTAATAATTTTGTTAACAACTTCTTTAAAATCTTTACCATTACTCAGTTCATTCAAAACAAAAACACATAAATGACCACAAATTGGGGGATCTTTATAGTCCCTTTGAATCTGAGAGTCATTGTAGTAGACGCTTGATTTTTTCAAATATTTGATCAATTCTATCGGCGGTTTGTCCCTCAATTCTTCCATACGAATCAAAATAACAGGCATTCTTATCATTCTTATAATAACAAACCCAATGCGTTTCCACTTCCCATAATCGAGTTCTAAATTCACAATTCCACATTCAAATTTCTTAACTTTTTCAGGTAATGTATCGCGCATAAAAAATTCCTCTAAAATGTTTTAAATGTTTTTGCAGATTTCTTCTTCCAATTCTCCGAATGTTAAGGGTTCAAATTTTTTTTTTCCGATGTTTGATTTCACGTAATTCAAAGTTTTTTCATCTAATCCAGATCCTGTAACATCTTCCAACTCTTTATCTAACCAATTTAAAATGTTTTCGGAACAATAGGAATCACATCCTTTTTAACGATTGGAGCAGCTTTACGAACATAAGGAACAACATATTTAACAACTGGAATATTTTCTCCAAAATCTAATAAATCTTTCAAAAGTCCACCATTTTTTGAGTTCTTTCAAACTGATTTATAAGAAAATTCTATTCTGGTTCCTTTATTGTGTTTCTTATGTTTTTCGAGTTTATTGTATTGTCTATTTGTTAAAAATATCTTATCTTCGCCATTTTTTAGTTGATCTATTTTTAAATTGAATACTAACGGGTATTTTCTTCTTAAAAGCGGATTTTATTTTTTCTTTCTGATTTTTGCTGAAATTTACATTCACCTCCATTTATATAGTTAAAATTTCAAGTTCTCTTCGATTCCCATTCCTAGTTTTCTCTTCAAAAACATTGCTCCAAGCTGTTGGAAAGCGCAACAAATCTTTCACCTAAACTAGCATCTTTTGATAAAAATCTATCCATTGCCTTATCTTGCAAAACTTTATCTGCGATATGTCTGGAATTTAATGTCTCTATGTTTTGCATAAAAAATATCGTGTTCCATAGCAGCTTGATCTAATTTATTTATACCAGTATCTCCTCTTTTTAGTCTTTTTTCGAGTTTTGGTGCCAGGCCCCAGATACTGATAAGTTGGTACGTGTAATTCAAAAGGTAAATTGTTGATAAAATCATTCAAAAGTCCACTACCCTCAATCATAGATGAACTTATTGCCGGCAAAACTCGTTTTTAAATATTTAATTCCATCAGGTTTTTCAATCATTTCATCAAGTTTGTTCGAAATAAAATCTTTTAATCGCTTTCTTTTCGTTCAAAATATTGTTGTTTCCAGCCTTTTCTTGAGCATAAATATAATTAATAATTCCATCGAGTTTTGTCAAAATCGTCGATATATCTGTATTCAATCTTATTTATCACTGTATTTTCTCACACCTGATCCTTCGATTCTTTTTTCCCAAATTGGTTTAATCAAATTGAGATATTTTTTTTACCTTTTACTTGACTTTGGTTTCTTAGTTGATGGATCATTAATTTTTGTAAATTGAATCAGATTTCCATAAAATTTTCAGTAATACTTTTTCAAGTCTTCTTCAGAATATAAACCGTCTTTTTGGAACATCAGTGCCTGTTAGTAATCTCCATAAAACCTTGAGTTCCTTCATAATGTTTTTTTCATTAATAATGATATCATTATGCTCAAAATTCACGGGCAAATTTCCAGTCATAAAACTTTTCTTTTTCTGTCCCAATACAAACCAAATTTATCATCCTTTGCTCTAGGAAGAAATTTTTTTACCAATTTCACCAATTTATTATATCCGTCGTTCCAGGACTTATTGGTTCAACTATGGTAGAGTCCTTCAATGATTCGAGGTCTAAATGGTGTTTGAAGATGGTAATTTTGGCAATTCAAACTCAGATTCTGGTAATCGAAATATCAGCAAATTGTCGTACAAACTGGAACCAAATTCATCAAATTTTGATTATCGCTTAAAACATTTTTCAATTTTGCCCTCAACATTTTTTTATTGCAGATGTTACAGGTTGATTAATTTTTTGAATAAAATTCTTGTTCTTTTTCATCAATTCGAATCTGTTTCTTTAAATTCTTTGATTAATTTCTTTTCTATTTGATCAAGTTTTTTTGCTTCTTCTGAAGTTACGTTCGCCATTTTATTTAGGAAAATTTTGAAACGTAAACGTGGGAACGTAGAAACGTGAACACGAAAACGTGAAAACGGACGAGAACACGAAACGTGAAACACGGAACGTAAAACGTGAACGTGGAACGTGGAAACGTGAACACGAAACGAGAAACACGAAACGTGGAACGTAAAACGTGAACGTGAAACTTAAAACGTGAACGTGGAAACGTAAAAACGAGAACACGAAACGTAAAACGTGAACGTAAAAACATGAAAACAACTAGGTTATCACACACGTTTTATATTGGAAAATTTATTCAAATATTTGCCATTTTTAGGCTTCAAAGTTAGATTAATAGTTAAAAATCCGTAGTCTTCCTTCCAAATTTTTTATCACATAATTTCAATAAAGTGTGTTAAAACTCATATCAGATCCCACATAATTGTTATAAAATCTTTCTCGAATTAGTGATCATTCTTGCTTTAAAAACACACAACATATTCAAATTATTTCTTATAACTTGTTTATCACCTTTGAAAAGCATTGAGAAAGATAGATACAAGATAGTTATTTTTGTGACGAGACATTACGAAATATTCCTTAATAACGTCCTGATTTTCCAAAATACAATCATCAAAAACGATTAACGAATTGGGTTTACATTCGCTTTAACGGAAACTATGTCCTCAGATAGCATTATAAAAAATGTGATATTTTCTTACTTAAGTTCTTCTCAATATTTTTCAAATCTTTCTTGTAATTTTTTATAGGCGTCTTGTTCTAAAGATTTACTAAAAAACATACAAATTGGAATAAGGAATCAACCTATTGTAGATTAAAAATTCAATAATAAAGTTGTTTTTTCCACATCCACTTGAACCAACAATTAACAATCTGATTGGTTGATCTTTCTTATTTTCTTCAAACGTTTGAAGTTTTATCTGATCTTTTTGCTTTAAAAATTTTCTCCATTTAAATAGAAGATTTTCATCTTGAAGCAACGCTTGCGAAAATGAAAGCTGTTCAAGTTGACTTCAGAAAGCTCTAAATTAGTTTTAAACTTGGAAACATCCTATACACTTAGAGGAAGAATCAAATTATTTTATCGGTTTTAAGCGGCTTTTATTCTGATAATTTTGTAATAAAATATTAGTGAAAGTTCTCTTTATTGTATAGGATTTAGTGAGAAGAAACATAACAAAATATTATGGTTTAAACAAAGGATATTATACTTTCGATCAAATAAAAAATTCCCTTAAAAAATTATCTGAAAAACATTCAAACAATCAGATAAATCTTTAAACTTTGACGAAAACAAGTTTGAAATGCAAAAAAATTATCTCTCTAATAAAATTCAAATAAAATCACCAGTAAGAATAATGTTTTCAGCAATTATTGTAGAATTGTTAGGGTTTGTTCAAGAAACTATTGAGCCAAATCAGGTATATTTAGGAAATAAAACGCCAAAATTTAGACCGTTCGATGTAATTGAAGTGCACTGCAATCTCGTTGAACCTAGTTTTTGAAAATCATACCGAACATTTACACAAAGAATCGGAAATTTTGTACACTTTTTTCCCAAATGTTGCTTATGGATCAAAAATCAGTGAAAAACCCAATGAAATCGATTATATTCCAATTAGAAAAAATATTAAAAGAATTCAAAAAATCGTTCTTAAACTGTTTCAAGACTCTGAGGGAAATTTATTAAATAATGAGAGTAAAACAACAATATATTTAAGATTGTCGAAAGAATGATGAATCAAGGGGGGAACGAATCGTTCTTACCTTCAAATATTCAAGAAAACAACTTTTGAATGTATAAATTACAAGAGTCTATGCCATAGACCCTTTCAAAATCTTCATCCTGACACTGTTTTTATCAATGAATCCGGACTTTACACTCAAAATAAAAATTACTAGTTAAATTTTTTTTCCATCTAAATGGAGTCAGTTGTGAATCTACCCAAATTCAATAATACAGAAATTTTTACGATTGTTTGACGAAAATAACGAAAATTTTGGTTCAAAGCAAAAGATGTTGCAGAGGGTGTTAGAATATATAAAGATACGAAGAAAGCAAATTAAAGAACATGTCAAAGAAAAATATAAAAAAAAAGCTTCGAAAACATACATTCTGAAGGTAGGGGTGATTCGCCCCCGCCTTCAAACTTTCAAAAAAACACTGTTTTTATTCAATGAATCTGGGCCTTTATTCTCAAAATAAAAATTACTAGTTAAATTTCTTTTCTATCTAAATGGA
The DNA here is from genome assembly GCF_021130785.1 of Homalodisca vitripennis. NCBI lineage: Eukaryota > Metazoa > Arthropoda > Insecta > Hemiptera > Cicadellidae > Homalodisca > Homalodisca vitripennis. The sequence goes on from NW_025776513.1 coordinate 240,767, forward strand.
GTCAGTTGTAGACCTACTCAATAATCAACTTATATTCAATAATAAAGACATTGTAACGATTGTAGACGAAAACAATGTAATCTGGTTTAAGGCTAAAGATGTTTGTGAAATATTAGGTTATGAAAAAACAAAAAACGCAATTAAATTAAATGTTGAAGATGATGACAAAATTCATTATTTTTACTTAAAAAACAAGGGGCTATTCGAATGGCCCCTTAACAATCTTCATCCTGACACTGTTTTTATCAATGAATCTGGAACTTTATTCTTTAATTTTGAGATCACATAAAAAAGAGGCAAAAATCTTCAAAAATTGGGTTACAAAAGAAGTTTTACCGAGTATTAGAAAAAATATGGCGAGTACAAAACTTGAAAACGAAAATAAGCAGTTAAAAGATGAAATAAAAACAGTTTACAAATTTCAGGTCAAATGAAATCATTGAAAATAGAGAATCAAGAATTGCGAATGGAATTAATGAAGAGAGATGTGGTATGTAAAGATTTTGATAAGAAAAAAAGCACCATGTGTTTTTTGTATTAATTAAGAAGTAATCACATGTGGGAATGGCCTTATTACGTTATCAGAGCTCAGAAACGAGAAATACCAAACCGATTAAAACATCTAAAAATAAATTATCCTGAATTAGAGATTTTGTTCATTGATGACGAACCAAATTCTATCAATCTGTATAACCAAATGAAAGAATCTTTGAATATTTTATACAACGGAAATCATTTTACTACAAATATGGCAGAATCTCGACTGATTTATAGAATATCATAAATTAACACGATGAAAATGTTTCTAAATTTTACTAAAAACTCTCGATTTATTATATTTTGTTTGTAAATGTTTAGCATAACTAGGCAACCATCGTAGAATTTTTTTTTCATATTCACAAGGCATTTCGTTTTTATAACTTTCGCTGAAAATTTTTTTAGCACAATCTTTGCAAAAAGCATCTTTTCTATCTTTACTATACTGCCAGTTATTAAATTCAGAAATATTTTTAATTTCTTTACAAAAGTAACACTTTTTCTCTTCTAAAGTTAATTTGTTCATTTTATCATATAATTCCTTACAATAACAGTCTTTTCTATTCTCTTCTTGACACTTTGTACATTTCTTTTGAGACTCCATTTAAATAGAAAAAAATTTATTACACAATGAAAATGTTAAACTCTTGAATTATGATATTTTGTTTGTAAATGTTTTTTGATAATTAATTTAACCATTTTATAGTTCTTCCACATTCACATTGAGTATCTTCATAATATAACCTATGAAGATTCTTCTTTACACAATCTTTACAATATGAGTCTTTCTTATCTCTACTATAGTGATCACTATTAAACTCTGAAATTTTTTTAGTTTCTTTACATTTAAGACATTCTTTATCTTCCAAAGTTAATTTTTCTATTTTATCATATAATTCTTTATGATATTTCCCTTTCACAATCTTTGCAATTATAATGCATTCCATCTTTCCTATTTTTATCTTTATAAAATTCATTTAAATCTTTAAATTCTTTGCACTTTGTAACATTTCTTTTGATGCGCCATTTATATATAGAAAATTTATATTAACAGTTTTTGACTTCTTCAAATTCATATTCATAAAACTTTCCGGTTATTTCTTCATTATTTAAATCTTTTATACTATAAGTTACAGGATCTGTGTTATTAATTTGATAAATCACAAAGATTTCTCTTGACCAATTGTTCTTATATTTGTTCGAAAATGTTTGTTTTTTACTAACAATTCTTACATGATCATTGACTTTAAATTTAGTTTTTCGTGTGAATTTCAGGTGGAACATACTTGAAAACTGTCTCTAATAACTCCTTTTCTGCATCCTTATCTACGTCTTTCGGTTTCATTTTGATTGTGCTGTGAACTGTATCGTTATAATTGTTTACGATTTTTTGAAGAATATCGATCCATTTAAAGTTTTTATTAATCTCAAAAATTACTTTCATTCTCTCATTTTGAGTTCTGTTATATCTCTCTACAATACTTTGATTTCTCTTCGTTTTCAGTATGATAAATCTTAATGTTGTATTTTCCTCAAAACATCGTTAAAATTCTTTATTTTTAAACTCTAAACCCTTATCTGTATGAAGTAGGTTAGGAGGTTTGTGATTGATCCTTATGGCATCTTTTACTATATCTTCGAAAGCTTTTGAAATATTCTTGCCGTTTTTTTTCTTTTGATAGCTCTTGACCAAGCATATTTTGAGAAAGTATCAATAACATTTAACATATACTTAAATCCATCATTTTGATCTGAATAGTTAGACATTATAACTAAATCTGCTGCCCATAAATCGTCAATTCCTAATGTTATAATTTTTCTCTTTTTAAACTTTTTTCGTACTGGTGCATGAATTTCTCGAGCTTCAATCTCTATCTCATCTTTAGTCTTCAATTCTTGCTTAACAGGTTTTGGATTTGGATTCTTTATAAACTTACTCTTGTTTGTCTTACATTTTGAACATTTTGCAGCAATTTCTATACAATCCATTTTGAGTTTGAACGATTTTTGAATCTATATTTTTCGTTTTCTTTTTACACTACTTGTGACAGTGAATTAAATCATCTTCCATTTACATATCAAAGTTTCCAAGTTTGTTTAACTCTTCTAAAATATCTGTTTTTATAGCCATAACGGTACTGTATCGATCTTATTTTCTAGGACAATTCTCTTATCATCTTTAGCGTTCAGTGCCAGCTTGTTTATGGTAACAGTGTACAACTCATGTTTATAACTTTTTGATGACTGTCATCTCCCTAAATTCTTCTTCTATTATCTTCGAACAAACATTTCTTCAAGTTTTCGATATTTATTGTTTTATTTTTACAACGCTTCTCTTAATTCCTTTACACCTAACTGGGTTTTTATCTAGATATTTTGTACGAGTACATCTTAGACCTTAAAACCACAAAATTCTTCTAAAACTTCGCTATTTAACTCATCTTTGAATTTCCCTATTACCTTCTTATTTTTAGTAGTGAAACAATTCATGATCTTTTTGGAATAATCACTTGTATCAAAGTCATCTATATTTTCTTTAATAATTTTTAAAAGGATCTCGTTTCAATTCTAGAAAATAACTGTCTGTATCCATGTAACACAGATTCAAATCTGGATCAAACTTCTTTAATTTGTTGTAATAAAACTCGTACATTAGCAATTTTTGAGAGGTCGAGAACTGAAAATCCTATGTAAATCGGTTTGTTAAATTTAACCTTTTGTTTGTACATGTGACTCGCTATACAGTTGTCGTCAAAGATGTTAAAGCATTTGAAATTTGTTTTCTTAGCTTGTTTCATTGAAAATTCTTCATTTCCAAGCTTAATATCACATCTGTTTCTCACATTTTCCATAGATTTTTCCAAAAACTGAGTTGTTCATCAGCTTATAAAAGTCCTTTTCAAAGTCGCTTGTAGCTTTGGTTCTCATGTTTGTGTTAAAATCAATGTATTCTTTCATAAAAGGCTTCTGATCGAATGCAATAACTCTATTCACATGTTTTCAAAATCATACCTTGTTCCAAATAGAACTTCAAATTTCTCGAATGAACAACGTAATTCAGTTTTTATCCAGTAGAGTTGTGCAAAGTTTGTTTTTAAAATGTTCTGGAGCAAGAGGTAAATCCTTGTGATGTTCGTGTAAATTTGTTGGATATCCCAAGATCGACTTCGAGAACGAATATAGCCATAATCTTCGTCGCCAGTGAGTTCTAAAATTGTTTCTTGCCACTCTTCTTTGTATACGTTTTTAGGATCCATCCACTTGATATCACTAAACGGCAGTTTTTTAGCATAAGACCATACCCATAAAGGTTGTTTGCATCGAGATAGAGTAAATAGTTTTCGGGCTTTGTCTTATCAAAATCTTTTAAATATTTGTTTATTTGCTTTCACACATATCGTTTAATACACTGAGAAATGCCTCCGCGAATACCTTTTTCGATCATCAAATACATATTATAATCACTAATTAATTGTAATTCTATTTTCGTTAATTTTAACATAGCATCCCATGCAAGACTGGGAGCTGTTAGATAGTGTGCCGGATCAAGTTTATAGCAATTTAAGCAAATATTTCTGAAATTTTCAAATATATCAGCGAGCAATAGTACATCTTGGATATTGTACAAATCAGAGTAATTTCCAAGATTTTTCTTTCTCTTTTAATTTGTTCCAAACATTTAAGTAGTGTTGAAAATCTTTCTCAGATATGCTCTCATCTGTCAAAAGTGAATAGAAATCTTGAATTCTCAATTCTTCTGTGTAATCAAGTTTTTCAATACTGTCGATAAATTCATAGGGAAATATTCCTTTTCCAGATAGAATTTTAAAAATCTCGTCGTCGTCATTTGGCTGTCTTTATATTATCTCATTCAGTCCATCTTGTATAAAATGATTTGTATGTTTGAAGTCTTCTCTCTTTAGATTTTTAGCTAACTTTTCTATAGACGAGGCCATGAATCTGAACGTGTCTACAAACGAAAACTTGATGAATTTTTCTTGGCTTATCACCTTCGATTTCATAGCCATATCCAGAATTTACAGAATAATTTATATATTTTTCATCGGTGTTTGCAATCAAATCAACATTTCCATATTGTTTTAGCCAATTCTTTTATGTACAAATGAGTATCGTAATTTGACATATTGTGGGCAGAAAACGGGAATTATTCTGAGGAAATTTCAAATTTAGATTGCAACATGCATGAGCTGCGCCTCGAAACTTGCCGGTTAAATGACAATGATCTCTCACTTTATTATAACTCTTATCTTTCCAACTATCAGGAGTAAAACCATACTGAATTGACCCAACATCATAAGCAGACCATTCACAGATATGACAAACGTTTGAATTTTGATACGAAATTTCTTCTTCTTCTGTCAATTTCATAGGTTTCATGTTCTTAGAATTATATTTTTTCGCTATGTATTTCGATAATTTATTGAGTTCTTCAAACAATTTTGTCGGGACGTTTTTCAAATCTTCTTCATTTTTGGCACGATAACATATCGGTTTGTACATGCGATTGGTCACATTCGACACTAAATATAGAGTAAAACCATAAGGAATGTGCCTCTGAATCTTGGTTGTAGTCGAATCTTTGTGGATTGTTCTTGCATGTCGGAATTTTTTCTAATATGCTCTCAAAGTCCATATAAATTACGTACGGATGGTTAAATTTCTTTTGATAATTAGTTAAATTTAGTTGTTTGACCTGGAAATGGCATAATTGGCTTACAAACTTCATGATTTTTACAAATTTCTAAGTGATCTGTTAAATCTCCAGATTTGTAAAAATGGCTTAAACATCTTCTACACAAAAATTTTCTTTCTTTATGTTTAGACAACTGCGAAGAAACAAGCTTATTTAAATCGGTTATCAAAACATAAATGAGATTTATCATCTTGTTTAACATACAATAAATCAATGTTTGTTTCAGCGTCATATTTTTCAGAAATTTGTAACGGAACAATGTTAATATTTTCATCAAAACTGTAGACATTGATAGACATTGTTGGATACTTATACTTGGAATTGTAGCTTCGTTTTTCAAATATTTGTATATCTTTCAGAGACATTGGATACTCAAAACCTGAAAATATTTCGTCATTCACAAATTTTTCGTATTGCTTTACACGTTCACAGTCTCTTTCTGGTTTTTCAATAGCAACATCTTATTGAGTAAATAAAGCAAAAATCATCTCTATTTTTTATATTTATACAAGCTTTTTTATCTTTGATATTCTTTGGTAAATCGATGTATGATCCTGCATTCATCATTTCGTGTTTGTTAAGGCTCAAAACTAGTTGTTTACAACTTTTAAATGTCCATCCGGAACCTTTATTTGGGATTATTCGTTTGTTCTCGATGTGTTAATTTATTAAATTGCTTAGTAATAAAGTCGTTTACGTCAAAGATTTCGTCTGCTTTGATAGTAAAATACATTAGACATGTTTGCGGTTCACCATTCACTAAAGTTCGTTCGTATTTCACATTCCAAAGAGAGATAGCCCTTCATGTTTTTAACATTTTCTTGAAATTTCTCGATTAAACTTTTAATTTCTGACCGCATAATTGAAAGATATTTGTAAATTGACATGGAAATTGTCGTTCAAGTTTTGTTAAAATGTATTGCTTGAAAAGACCGTGTATTGAGGATAAAAACTTCTACATCAATGATATTTTCGGATTTTTACTTTAAGAGTTTTTTTATCAATTTTTCTTCGATCATTTCAGACTTGGTTTTATCGTTAGTACCGATAGCCAACTTTTCAGCTATTGAATGAAGTTTTTCATCATTAAATAGGTCGAGATTTTTCTTTTCAACTTTGAAATTTTCTCTTTAATTCACGTAATTTCTCAATATTAAACATGTTTTCGTGATCGGCAATTTTATTTTCTCTAGCCCATTGTCTTAAATAATTTAGTTCATTATCGTAAATTTGCTTGTTTTTTTTCGTGACTTTTAGAATTATAATGGCGAATCATAGTTTTTTCTTAAAATTTCTTTTTTGCATAACGGACATGATATTTTTTTCGCGCTCCATTTAGATAGAAAAATTTATTTAACTAAATGGCGCTTGTAAACCAACGATTGCGCGCCTCTCACGGCGTGATATCACTACGGATATGACGCAGGCGAAGCGATTATCGTGATGGTCGGTCTGTAGTAGCACACCTCGACTGTCATTGATACACACAGCGCAAATCTTTCGGAACTAAAATGTCGGTAATGCAGATTTGCTTTTAAGAATAAAAATTGTGTTCCGTTTAACTATTATAACATTTTCTTTTTCAAAATGTTAGATAATTTTACCTATTTTTAAATATGCGTACATTTTGTTACTTGTAATTTTCAAATTATATTTTAAATTAATTTCTTAAATTTTTACTTCTCGATGGGCTGTTTTGTATTGTGTTGCTGAGTATATATGTCCGCGAATTCGGTTTGGTCGGTTAGGAAGTTTACTTCTGAACTGTTTCAATGCGAGTGGCCATAGCGGAGAAACACCAAGTTCAGAAGTATTCAGATCGTATTCCGGAAACCATTTTCTCTATCCGTATCTCGCTCTTCTCTCTCTCCTCTAGCCTGAATATAGATCCTAGCCTATAAACGGCAGAAGTGATCGTGTCATAGGCATAAAAAGAGAGGGAGAGAGAAAAGAGACAGAGGGAGGAGAAAAGGTCGACCGAGAAATGGTTTTTGCACTTTTTGACTTTGAATTTTTTTCTATTTAAATGGAGTTCTTGAAAGAGTTAAATGATATTATAGAATGTAAGTTTAAAGAGTATAAGAAGTTAAATGAATTTGGAAGAAAGGAAGAAACATAGAATCTTGAATTTGTAGAAAATGAAAGATAAATTCGGGTTTTACAATAATTGCCGAGTTGGAAGATTGTAAAAGTACACTTGCCGAACAGATTTTTGACTGTTTTTGGATGAAAAAAAGATTTAAAGAATTAAACAAAAATGAAAAATTACACTTGATTGTTACTGGAAAGAAGACTATTAAAGATAAAGAAATTATAACAATTAACTTTGTAGAATAAAGTCTTAACTCTAAAACTTGCAGTCCCTCCCCACGTCATAGTACTGTTTTGATAACCATAGTTGGTGTCTTTCTTCATAGGAATCACATGGAATATTATCTACAGTAATACCTTTTGTTTCACACAAAATGTGGCTATATTCTATAAAAAAAATTCTATAATGCTCTTTAATGAATTGTGTTGATAAATCCTTGATACTCACAAAAATTCCTAAGAAATTCATCAATTAAGTCTTGATTATCTTGAAAGAATCGTAATAAACTATGGGAAAAATGGTTCATAAAAAAACTGATTGAAGCTGTTTAAACTCTCTGTTTTGTTTATTTTTTACTTTCTTTTTCAATATCTTTCGTAATTATATTAAATATGCTAATCCCTTACTTTTTTAGTTTTTTTGGCCGATTAGTAAAACACTAACTCCATTTAGACGTTTTTTCTTTTTTCTGCAACATAAAGAGACTTTTACAAAGTTCTTTTCCTTTGAATTCTGTATCATTTCTGAAACCCTTACATCGCCGCCTCGCACAACGCCATCAGCAAAACCAACAGGGAAACCCCGCCCCGCTGCCAGCGCGCCATGGTGGACGAACCGGGATGCCGAGATCAAAATTGTAAACTAGGTAAAAAAAAAAAAAAAACACACACCCGTGGGTCAGTATACTCAGGTTCCATTTTAGCTACGAAAACACAGGCCTATCCAGTTCAATATGAATTAAGTATATTTATACTTATAAATAGAAAAAATAAACAAGTGTCCCTGGCAGTAGTATATACCTCGAACAATTACTTGTCAGGTGCACCTGTATACAAAAAAAATTAGACCACGCCATGAATTTTGAAAACAAGAAGATGCCAATTCCACCCGGTATCCTTCGGCTAAGGGCGGGGGCTGCCTTAATGAAATACAAGAAAATAACTAAAAATAAAATTATCTAAAACTAGAACTTAAAAATTAAATAACAACAAATAATAAACCTATTAATAAATGGCAACAATAACAATAAACAAATAAATAAAGAATGCAGGGTTAATCACCAGATTTTTGACTAGCAGTTGTGTCCCATTCATGGTGGGCCGTCCCTCAGCAGAGCGCAAAAGTGAAGAGTTTCTCTCTGCGACCACGCATGATGGAGAGATGACAGGAAGATAAACAGCTCATTCCCTTTGGACCTCAACAGTGAGGGGCCCGATAAAAACCTAGCCGCACATGTTAGAAGGAAACAGCTCAGCAAATCTAACAAAAACACTTATTTAATAAGCAAAATTTTTAACTGGAGCTACTCCTAAACTTGTACACCCACGGCTCGTGAGTCTTTGCCACTCTACCGGAAAGGCCTAACGGCCTATCAAATGGTCCAAGTGGCCTCTGCAGCCAATAAAACCACACAGCATACACTATATAAAACACACATGAGCCGGGGAGGATATAGGTATTGAGAACCGGCTCAGACCTCACCCCCCCAAAAAAGGAGGTAACTCCCCTCTGTTAATTTCTTCAAAATGAAGAACCAAACGAAATGCCTCTCCCTCCCAATAGTTGAAGAATTAATTAAACCGGGAAACCCTGAAGTCTGCCAGAAGGGAAAACCAAGAAAAATTCCAGTTTGGAGGCAAGAAATCACTCCAAGACGTATCGCGTGGGTTACAGAAGAAGGAAAACAGGAACCTTGCATCAGGAAGATAGGAGCAGAGGTGACAGGCCTCTGGACCAAAAACCCTCCCGCACAGGACATAAAGAGAAATCACGGGATGACCTCAGGCAAGGCTTTCAGATGTGGATATGGTGCGCCTTCCTGATAAATCTTCCCGGACTGAGGTTTTCTCCCAGTCGGGCCAGTCAACCGGATGTCAGAAACTTCAAGATGCGGTGGGGACCAGTTCCCCCACCTGGTAAGCAAAGTTATAGCAGCTCTTTTATCCAACACGGCCGAACTGAACCTGGGTGAGCCTTGCAGTAAACTGAGGATCCCCCACCTGGAAGGGAGATTGGCAATGACCGAACCTCGGTTGTACTTCCTCCTTACTAACTCCCTTAGCCCGAATGAGATTTCCGCCCCTCTAGGCTGCCTCCCAAGTGGCCTTTTTCACACATTGGGAGTACCAGGGAGGTGGCAGAAGATTCAGCTAAATTTTCCAAAGGTTCGCCAAAAGGGTTGTTTGGCGTGAAAGCCAAATAATAACTCGAAAGGTACCTGCCTTGTGACCTATTTCATTGCTGGGCCCGTAATTAAAAGGCAAATTGGATCCAAGTGTAGTTGTTTGATCCCAGGTGGTCTGATTTTCCGCATGAAAGGCCAATGTATGAGAGCAGATCGAAGATTGCGATTAAACCGTTCTGGCGTTGAGAAGGCTGAGGAGGTGGGTAGAAATGATGGGAAGTAGTCCACATGGAGTGGATTCCGTGACCAACAATAGCACATTCTTTTTAAAGATATTGTGAGACAAACTGTGGGAACCCATTATCGCGAAACTAAGGTTGGGCGGGGATTCCAAAGTGATTGAAAAAAATTGGGTTTACGAAGTGCTTGCCACCAGTGAGCTGCGCGGTAGCACATCCGACAATGGGAACCTAAGTCCAAACCAAACTTGGAGAAGGCCAATCCACACAAACAAGTAGGATACTTATTTTCCGGACTTGCCTACGCCGGGAGAGGCCCAACATAGTCCAATGAAAACCTTTCTCCAAAGGCGTTTTTTTTCCCGCCACCTTCAGATGACATAAAGGACCCAACTTGGTATTTTGAGCGGGTTTGCTGCTTAAGCGAGCACCATGTTCACAAGAAACGTAACTCGAGCTGGCAATATCCCGGTCCATACCTTTCCAGATGAAACTGATCCCTAATCTTCCGTCGATTAGGTCCTTTATGAAATTCCTAGATGTCCCGCGCCACAGGAGAAGAATGAAAATAACTGAAAGACCATCTGGTAACAAGAAAGGGCTTGGCAGCACTAACTTAGGTTTTCTCTTTCTCCGCTGCTTGTCCACGGCAGCATAAGAGCACCTCGGTACAGAAAAGTAAGGAGGGTGGGGCACCTCCGTTTTTAAGCACTCATTGATGATAGCAGTCAGCTCGGGATCCTTAAGTTGGTGGTGGAAAACAATTGTCCGAAGAATGCCAGAGGAACAGTCTAGTGAGGCACGCCACAAACATTGCGGCTCGTGATAAATTCTGGTGGTCGTTGGGTAAGTGTATAACATGCGTGAACACTCTCGCAGTGTGTCCGCTATGATATTTTTGGGTTGCCCTCGCACCGTGCTGCACTGTGAACTTAAGGGCAGACAATTTGGATCTACCCAGCCGACCAATCTTTCCCGAGCTGACGGGGGGTGGGCAAGGAGCGCAAGAAGAGTGCCTGTTTGTCGGTTTTCCAACAACAATTCTTTATGTTTCTAGGTAACGCCCTGATGAACTTTTTAATTCCAAACACGACAGCCAAACATATTCCCAAGCTCATAAACAGAACAAACTCTTCTTCTCACAAGGGGTTAACGTGCGTGCAAAGCATAAGGCCTATGGGCTGCCTGGATACCATACTACTTCTTGTGTGATAAAACAGCATGCAAACGGCTAAGGAGGAGGAGCAATCAGTTTGCAAGACGAAACTTACGACTGAAATCAGGCAAATAGCCAAGGACTGGAAGGGCTGCCATCACTGCCTCTTTTCGAGCAGCTCCAAAAGCAGTCCTGTAGTTGCGCTTCACCCCACTCAAACTTGGCACCCTTTTTCCTAAGAGAGTTCAGGGGGGCCGCCACTTCAGCAACATTGGGGATGGAAGACGACGATAAAAATTTATCATTCCCATCAAAACGGGCAATCCCCTTGGCATCCTTAGGAGGTGAGGAAAACTCCCTGATTGCCTGGGTTCTCTCTGGATCAATACAAAACACCTCGAAGAAGAGACAAGAATGGGACCCCAGAAACGATTATTTCACAGTGCTGAGCAAAACCTCACCTTTTCAGGATTGACGGTAAGGCCCAGACTCTCGCAGCCTGGGGGGGGGGGGGGGGGGGGGGGGGGGGTTTTAGAACCTTCCTCCAGATGAGAGTCCAGTGTTCTCCTCATAACTCTCACTGGTACACAAGGCCAGGTTCCATCCAGATAAGTTGGAACACGAACGTGTAAATTTGACATCATGAAAGATAGAAATCCAGGAGTCTGGTTGGGAGTTGTTTGGGCTCCCACAGCCCAAGCCCATTGGGGCACCTCGGGTGAACTAGGTACAAATTCCCCAAAGGCAACACAAAGAGGACAGTGAGAGGTCGAGGACTCGTGTTTTAGAGGAATCCTGATGGTTATGCCTGATTAAGATCAAAAATAGGAGAAAGAGAGAAAATACATTGGCCTTACCCGAAACCAGTCCGAAAGCAGAATGCGAAATCGGGGAGATGGCCCACGGAGTCAATTTCTATCTGATCATTGAGCTTTCGATAATCCAGTGACCAATCCTGGACTTCCCATTATGGTTTCGGCAACTAGAAACGCTGGACTAGAAAAATTTGAAGCAAGACGGCTCGATTACCCCACTTCTTAAGTAAATCATCGAATCATATTTCTCAGAATTTCCATTCTTGGGCGGGAGCAAGCTTATATAGGATTTGGGAAAGCGTACAGGACGGGTGTCTGTAAGACGAATCTCAGTAATTCTCAAGAGGATTGGTCCGTGCCCAAGTATTGTCAGTTGAGACTTCAGGGGGAAAAACTGGAACAAAATCTGCCTTATGTCCTCAGCCTCTTTCGCGCGTAAGATGTCCTAGGTTGGTCAGGAGGATTCAAATGCATCTTATCTGTCCATCTCCTAAGGCAAAGCAGTTCCCCACGAGACTCGACCATCAGAAAAGGAGGAACCGAGCACCCGCCTGTGCGAAAGCAAAGGAAAACAATGACCATGGGAGGCCAAATTCCAAAATCATGCCAGTTTTTTCCGATAAAAATAATCTGCTTCCAAGATGAAAGGAAAAAGTCAATGGAAGTGTCCCTTAGCCACCAAAATAGCTCCCAATCCCAAGAGAAAATAATTAAGATTTTTGATATGGTGAATCTGTGGCACTTACAGATAATCATGTAAAAGGTCCACGTACTGTGCGTGAAGCAGTACCAGCAGATAAGTGGAAACTAGGGCTCAACCTGCCCGTATTAGCCCAAGCAGGATATTTTAGATCTTCAAAAAAAGACAAAGAAATCAGGCTGCGTGCTGACCCAGAATCAACCAGGGCCCAGATTCTGCCATCCACATTCTCCACAAAGCACATCCAGTTGTGGGCAAGGTTGACGCGGGGCAGCCCTTTTTTTTTTAACTCCCTGCTCGTGCCAGAGCAGCAACCTCCCCTTACTTCGGCCAACGATGATAATACTGTCCCCCAAGTCCTATATTTCTTTCTGTTTTTTCCTTTCCTGTTCATGTATTTAAGACCAGCTACCCTTTTACCAATCAAAAATTAATGTAACATTTTTTGCCCTCAAAATTACCTATTTAACGGCACGAGTCGGGCCTTTACATCGTCCGCAAGCTTACTAGTTTTTTTATATAAGTGGACCCAAAACGGACCTATATATGGCCTCCACCTTCGCTTGCAGCCATTAACAGGTAGGAGGCTGCCTACGGGAAGGAGCAGCCGCTGGCTCATGACCGCTAACCGGAGCATGGACGGCCCCGGAGGCAAGTGAGGAAGATGCCACGACATGGCGCTCCTCCTTTGATCATCCGCATACCTGAACCCCTCTAGAGATTGATTGGAGAGGCGGGTCCAAATCCGCAAAAGATGCGCGGAGACGGCTCACAAAAGAATCATCAAACGGGAGGGTTCTTCCAGGTTTAATGCCCTCCAAAATAGAGGCTCACCAACTCCGTTTACGCCTCAAGCTCAAAGCGCAACACCCGGCTACATCCCGTATCTTCCCCGACAAAAATGAACTCAACGTCTCGTCTGGTGCCTGAGGACGGTAAACGCGTTCCACCACGCAAGCGCTCCCTAACCCGAGCAGGTCCAAAGAACTCCAAGATTCTCGAGGCGTGGAACTGGTCAAAAAAGTGGCACCTCATCTTAAGGCAAGTCTAGAAGGCGATCAAAAAGCGGCCTTAAAGGAAAAAACTGCGCTAAAATTCTGCATAAGCATGGCATCTTGTCATACCAGGAAAATTCTCTCAGCTTTTAAAAATCACTTCCAGAAGGGAAAATGGATAAGTAAATTAGTGTCAAGCCCCATCATACTCTCTGGGGAAGCCCGAGTGTTGTAAAACACCTCCCCAAAAGGGATAGGGGCAATTTGCCAAAAGCTAGAAAAGGAAGTGCACAACCTATAGATGATTGCCTCACCAGCCGCTTTACAGGGGGGTCCCACTACCAATCGTGAGACCATGAGTGAAACTCTGGGAGGCTCGATAAGAAATGAGGCCGGAGAGACGGTTAGCAAAGGTAATGGTTAGTGGGAAACCTCCGTTTGGAGTTGACAGCGGTAAATAGTCGTACTCCCCTTCTCTCTTTTCACCCGAGAGCGCACCTCACTCAAACACATCTAAGGCTTGTTTTAATTTGTTTACTGAGGCCGAAAAGCGGCCTCCAACCTTTTATAATAATCAGAGTCTAAACTAGGAGCTGACATAAGTCAGAAACTATTCTGTCACCGCCAATGTAAAAGTTGAGATTGCCAATCTAGCCTTCGCTGACCCGGACATGGGAAGTTGACTCATAAATTAATATCGTTCCTTCCCTACAACTCTTCCAATTGGGTTTTACAAAAACTCAAATTTCAGTATTAAGTTTGGAACTCTGCTGGTCATTCCATGCTGCGGTCCCAACGCTATATCAAATCCCGTAATAAGTTGAGCCCTCTTAAATGCCCTCACCTCATCTCCCTTCGCGGCTTTCTGTTCCTCGTCGCCAGGACCTCAAAAACCCAAAATCGGGGCCCCCCCCCCCCCCTTGCGCAGATGTTTCAGGCAACCAGGGAAAAAACGCACATACCAAACAATTAAGACAAAATAAAATACAACAAAGCGTACGCAACAATCTACTTAGTAAATCTAAGTGGACTCAAGCACACAAAGGGGCTTTACACTGACGAGGTTCCAAGTGAAGAACATTAATACCTGCTACCTAAATAGACAGGATACTCCTGCAAATATACACTAACCACACCACCTACAACACACAAGACAGGCAATAAACAATATAACAAAACCAACACATTTGATTTGGGAGTAGAAGTAGAGTACCAGTTAGGTAAATTTAGCGGTTAAAGCAATTTAGAGTCCCCTGCTCCCTGCAAAGGGTTAAGTCTTGCAAGGAAAGCAAGACACAAAAAACCATTCCTCCACACCTCGGTAATCCTGTGCTAGGGCGAGCTCCTAATAAAAAAAAATGTGTACTTCCATCCTAACCTCTCCCCTAACCTGAACACTTAACCTACACCAACAAACAAAACCAGTAACTTGAGAGACAGCGGATGAGATAGCAGGTAACCACGCTTCTGCTTAACCCATGTTAGAAACCTTACAATCGCCGCTCTGCACACCCACAGCAAACCAACAGGAGGAAAACGCGCGGCCCATGGGTGCGAACGGGATGCAAGCCGGATCAAAATTATAAACTAGGTAAAAAAAAAAAAAAAGCACACACCCGTGGGTCAAGATATACTCAGGTTCATTATACTACTAACGAAAACACAGGCCTATCCAGTCAATATAATTACGTATAGTATATATATATTTTTAAATAAAAAAATAAAAAGTTGCCTGCAGTAGTATATACCTCGAACAATTCATGTCAGGTGCGCACCTGTATACAAAAAACAAATTAAGACATCACGCCATAATTTTGAAACAAGAAATGCCAATTCCACCCGGTAATCGCTCGGCTAAGGCGCGGGCTCCTAATAGAAATCCAAGAAATAACTAAATAAATATCTAACAAACTAACTTATAAAAATTAAATAACAAAAATATAAACTATATAAATGGCAACAATTAACAATTAACAAAAATTAAATAAAAAAATGCAGGGTATCACAAGGATTTTGACTAGCAGTTGTGGTTCCATCATGGTGGCCGTCCCTCAGCAGAGCGCCAAAGTTGAAGGTTTCTCTAGCGCGACCACGGCATTGATGGAGAGGAAGTGAACAGGGATAAACAGCTCAATCCCTTGGACCCCTACATCAGTGAGGGGCCCAAAACCTATCCGCACACAAACATTGTTAGAAGGAAACAGCTCAGCAAATCTAACAAAAACAGTTATTTAAAACAAAATTTTTAACTGGAGCATACTCTCTAACTTGTACAGCCACGGCTCGGAGTCTTTGCCGACTCTACCGGAATAGGCCAAACGCCTTCAAAATGGTCAGTGGCCTCTGCAGCCAAATAAACACACACACATACACTATAATAAAACACACAAAGAGCTCGGGGCAGATATAGGTATTGAACCCGGCTCAATTTTTAAGAAAATTATCAACTGTTCTTTTAAAATGTTTTGGTTACTTCGTTGAAACTCGTTAAAATTGTCCTTTTCTTTTGTAAAGTTTTTTGAAATGCTAGCTGGAAACTGAAGAGAAGCTTGGTGAGTTCGATGTATGTTTATTTAGTAGAAAAGTATTTTTATATTAAAGTACAGGTATGTTTTTATTTAGTAAAAATGTATTTAAAAATTGATTAAATTTTTTTTTAAGAATAAATCCTTTATTCGTTAGCCAGATTTTGAAAAAGCACAGCTTAAGAAAGTAGAATAGCAAACAGCTGTAGATTTATAGGTTAATTTTTTCAATTCCATAGAGTAGATAGTAATGTACCGATCGCTTTTGGAGGACGAAACGAACTGTAGATTCGGTTTAATTTTTTCATTGAGATTTGCTGTGTTATTTCTCAGCTTCTCTTTTATGGTAACATTGAACAGTATTCTTACATTGCTTTTTTCGGTTCGGCTCCGGAAAAGTGCGCCAGGGAAACCCCATATTACTATCTTATCACTCATATGTAATATAAAGTATATATAAATGTGAATGATTTGAAAGTTGTAGAATTAGTAATTTATAACGAAACATTTAAGAATTAAAATATGTCCTATGTATTTATTCGACGAAATATTGTACATTAAATCAATTGTAGTTTTCTTTTGAAAACTGCTTCTAAGAGACTATGTATATGTATATAACTATATATATATATATATTATATAAAAATATCATATATTATATATATATATTATATATATATATATAAGTAAGATAATAATATGGGCGTTTCCTGGCGCACTTTTTCGGAGCCGGACCGAAAAGCAATGTAAAAATACTGTTCAATGTGACACATAAAGGAAGCTTGAGAAATAAACACAGCAAAATCTCAATGAAAAATTAACCCGATCTACAACAGTCGTTCGATCTTCCCAAAAGCGATCGGTCTCACATTACAACTAATCTACTCTGTGGAAATGAAAAATTGAACCGAATCTGAGCTTCTACTTTCTTAACGCTGTGCATTGTAAAAATGTATGTCACAATCTGCCTATCGAATAAAGTGAAAAAATCTTCGAAATCTTAATAAAATTTTAATCAATTTAAAACATTTTCTACTACTAAAAACATACTGTACTTTTAATAAAATACTACTGATTCTACTAATATAAAACAAACATTGAAACTCACCAAAGTCTCTACAATTTTCCTAGCATTATAAAACAGTTGCAACAAAGATGAATTTTCATGAATGTGCCGGTTTATTTTCCACACAACAGTTTTGATACCGTTCTTCCTCCGTGTCTTGAGGCGTACCGTCGTACGTCGATTCCGTGGCTGTTCGCGTTTCTACCGCCGTCTCTCATAGGGTGTCGGCACCGTTCGTTCGAGCTTCGTGTTTAATTTCTTCGATACTTGGCTCCTTAAAATGATACAGAATTCAAAGAACTTGTAAAGTCTTTTTTGCAGAAAAAACGACCTCTAATGGAGTTGTTTTACTATCGGAAAAGAAAAACTAAAATGTAGTAAGTGGATTTTACATTATTTAATATAAAAATCTACGAAAGAGATATTGAAAAGAAAGTAAAAAATAAACAAACAGAGAGTTTTCATCGTTTTTTTTATGACAATTTTTCCCATAATTATACGTTCTTTCAAGAAGATAATCAAGACTTAATTGATGAAGTTTCTTAGGTAATTTTTGTGAGTAATTCAAGATTTTATCAACACAATTTCAAATCCTTAAAGAGCATTAATAGAATTTTTCTACGTATAGGAATATAGCCACACGTTTTGTGTGAAACAAAAGGTATTTACTGTAGATAATATTCCATGGTGGATTCCTATGAAGAAAGACACCAACTATTGGTTATCAAAAAACAGTAGCTATGACGTGGGGACGGGACTGCAAGTTTTAAAGTTAAGGACTTTATTCTACAAAGGTTTAATTGTTGATAATTTCCTTTATCTTTTATAGTTCTTCTTTCCAGTTAACAATCAAGTGTCAATTTTTATTTTTGTATTTAATTCTTTATCTTTTTTTCATCCAAAAACAGTCAAAAAATGTTTCGGCCAAGTGTACTGTTTACATATTCTTCCAACTCGGCACAATTATTGTAAACCCGAATTTATCCTTCATGCATTTTCTCCAAATTCAAGATTCTATGTTTCTCTTCCTTTCTTCCAATTCATTTAACTTCTTATACTCTTTTAAACTTACATTCTCCAATATCATTTAAGTCTTTCAAGAACTCCATTTAAAATTAGAAACAAATTTAAAGACTGGAAAAATGAAATTTG